>NC_089847.1:638964-938964 GCF_035609145.1 Eleutherodactylus coqui | reverse complement strand
TTACTGACTGGGCGATATTTCCTGCCATGAGCCTATACCGCTGATCTTAGAGGCGGGACACGGGTGCGACCCGCTGCGAGATTTACATCATCTCCCCTGGCCAAGAAGAGCGCAGAAGATGCTGCTCTAAGCACGGTTGGCGGGGTGAAGCCCCTCCGGGCGCTCCGCCCTTCACAAAGAAAACGTTTCCCAGGCTCTCTTCGGCTTCTCCGGGATCAGATGTGTTTCTGCAACAGTCACCGAGCTCCAGATTCGGAGATCTGAACTTTAGCTGGGAAATCCTCCTGATGTAACCCCCTGGCAGCGCCCACATCGCGGGCTCCACCGTGCCAGGAGATCGGGTCTACCTCCTTTAAGGCTGAAGGCGGCAGGTGGATTATACAGGAGGACAAAGCGATGTGCAGTCATTAATAATGGCAGCTGAAGAACACGGCGCCTGGCGGCCGGGCCCCGGGGCCCTCTGATGATTGCCCCTAATGAATGACTGAAATAGAATTAGACTGCAGAATGTCAAATCCACAACTTCATTATGTGCCGCCATGCAAATAACCCAGCGCATAATTAACAAGCTGGCGGAGCGGTTTAATATAAGCAAGAAGGCGGCTGCGGGCGCACGGGGGAATGCGTTAATGGATGCGCACAGAGGGATTAACCTTCGACCTCCACGGTTGGCGGCTCTGCCCGGGATTTCTGGGCAGGAACTGCAACATTTCAAAAT
The DNA here is from genome assembly GCF_035609145.1 of Eleutherodactylus coqui. NCBI lineage: Eukaryota > Metazoa > Chordata > Amphibia > Anura > Eleutherodactylidae > Eleutherodactylus > Eleutherodactylus coqui. The sequence goes on along the minus strand of NC_089847.1, from coordinate 938,246 downwards.
TGCATAAAGAAATATCAGATGGGCGTCAATGGGGAGAAGCGCGGCGGCGATATAGGACGACCCGACTCACCCACATCGACATGTATCACCAGATTATGATGCCCAAGTGAAGAATCATATGGTGGATTATAGAGATCTACCACCTTGGTCTGGTGGGGCCCAAGCACAGAGATCCTGCAAAATAATATGAAAACTTGCACAAATTGGCCCCAAAAGCTGATCTTAGGGGCCACAGCCTAAATCATCCCAGACAGATGTCTGTCCGCCTCTGAAGGCTTCCATTGAAGGAGAACCCCCCACCTCCCGTGGCAACCTGTTCCACTCATCGATTCTCCTCACTGTCTAATATCTAATCTGTGTCTCCTCCCTTTCAGTTTCACCCCATTGCTTCTAGTCTTTCCTTGTACAGATGAGAATAGGGCTGATCCCTCTGCACTGTGACAGCCCTTCAGATATTTGTAGACAGCTATTAAGTCTCCTCTCAGCCTTCTCTTCTGCTAAACATTCCCAGATCCTTTACCCGCTCCTCATAGGACATGATTTGCAGACCGCTCACCATCTTGGTAACTATTCTCTTTTTTTTGGGACTTCAGTCGTAAATTTGAGTTTCTAATCTGGTAACCGACGGCCGATCACCAAGATGGGTTCTTCTGTCCCGCCGGTGTGACCACTGGTGCCATGGTGTACCCCTGTTTCAGGGTCTGACCTCCTTCAGGCTTATCCTCTCACTGCATTGATGGGTTGACATCCACCCCAGTTGGCTGCTCGCGGTGTTCGATGCACAGACATGGTGTGGGATGCAAGCAGGGAGTTAGAAGGCGCTGCGCCTTTAAGAATGTTGTAGCTTCCATCTGCTGTTGATGTGATGATCTTCCGTAAGGTTGATGACCCCTGTAGTTTTGCAAACTTCCCATCCCCCGCTCCTGTGCCGCCGGACACCATCGCTTCTGCAACAGCTGTTTCTAATGGGGGTGTTTGAGTGCGAGAAGCGATGCAAGAGGGGAGTTGCGGCGCGCCATCTTTTGGGGTGATATCGCCCATTCTGCCTTTTGGGAGCTAAAAAGAAATCTCGTCACGCTTGCACGCAGAGGCGAGTTCATGCGAGAGCGGCGCCTTATATCATTTTTTACTCACATGGGGAATAATTGGCGATTTTCACACGCGAGTGCGATATCAGCCCGTGTAAACGCACCCTGAGGCCGGCGCAGGCATGAAGCCAAGGATGTCCAAGGGTTTCCTTCCCGTCTGCGATGCGGAGGATATAAACAATCGTAGCACGCTCTCTCCGTCTGCGAGGCGCCATTACTTTTATCGCCCATGTATTCCTATGGAGGCTTCTTTTAACATTACAAAGTCCCATTGACTTAAGCGATGTAAAATTGCGCGGTTTTATCGCAGGTGGCAGCGATGCTGGCGCTCACAAACCGCAGTGAATAAAGATGCGATTCTGCTGCCGTTTTCTCACGTCGGCCGTGTGGCGCAGCCTGATAGAGCGGAGGCCGCCGAGGGGCTCAGATCGGCCACGAAGATGGACCATTTCTACCAGTTTGCGTCCATTTCTATGGACTTCCGCCCGCTAACGGATGTTTTGTCTTCTCACCTTCTGCATTCGCTGATTTATAAGATGCGGCTCTTAAACATTCGAGAGAAACCGAAACAAACGCCAACCTTTCCGCTCCGTCACCCATGAACTAGAATGAAGGAAAGGGGCCGCGCTATCGGTTCCATCGAAAAACGGAAACCGGATGGAACAGAACCGACCTGAGCGCCGCGGGAGCCAGGAAGTCAAACGGAGCGGTTAGTGCGCTGGAGACGACACGGCCGATGCGCTCACGAGGCGAGTCCCAGGGGAATCCGTTTTTTCCACTCTTAGGGCTTAAACAGACGAATGTGTTTGCGGAGCGTTGTAAGACGTGGCGAAGCGAAGACGCTGATTTCAGTGGTTTTGCTCTCATCGGTTGTCTGTTTAAGCCCTTAGATTGAAACAGAAAAACGGAAAACAAATGCTGATGTGAACGCGGCCGAAGGGCAAGCTGCCACGAGCGCCCTTTAATAGCGTATTGCGCATAATGCGCGGTGAGTGGATCCGACGCGGTACGCTGATTTACATTCATCCAGCCACATTTGCATATTAAACAACGCAGCGTGTTGTAGTTTACTGCGTGTTACGTGCGCCGGCGCCCTATTGTCCTCGGCTCTACAAACACGATTATATAGCTATGTGCGGCGTTTATATGCACCGTCGCTAAGCAACAGAGCAGGAAATGTAAGCGAAAAAAGAAACTAGAAAGACTGCGCATGAGAGGGTCGTGAGATACAGACGGCATGCGTGAGATATGGATGGCGTGCGTGCAATACTGACAGCGTGCGTGAGATACTGACAGCGTGCGTGAGATACCAATAGCATGCGTGAGATATGGATGGCGTGTGTGCAATACTGACGGCGTGTGTGCAATACTGACAGCGTGTGTGAGATACCGATAGCGTGCATGAGATATGGACGGAGTGCGTGAGATATGGATGGCATGCGTGAGATATGGACGGAGTGCGTGAGATATGGATGGCATGCGTGAGATATGGACGGAGTGCGTGAGATATGGATGGCATGCGTGAGATATGGACGGAGTGCGTGAGATATGGACGGAGTGCGTGAGATATGGACGGCGTGTGTGAGATATGGATGGCGTGCGTACAATACTGACAGCGTGTGTGAGAGACGCTGTCATATGTAGTCCAAAATTGCAGCCACGCGCAGTGAAGCGCCGGCTCGCGGAGCAGTAAAGTGCTGTATCATGCACACTGCGGTTTACGCATACGCTCGTGTGGCGTGAGCCGAGGCGCTCACTTGTTTTTCCATGCGTCTGAGATCCATTTGCAGTCTCTGCCTCTGTTCTTTCATCTCAGTATGTCATGACAGGACCGCACATGGATGGCGCACGGACCGCACATGGATGGCGCACGGACCGCACATGGATGGCGCACGGACCGCACATGGATGGCGCACGGACCGCACGCACATGGCGCACGGACCGCACATGGATGGCGCACGGACCGCACATGGATGGCGCATGGACCGCACATGGATGCCGCACAGACCGCACATGGATGGTGCACGGACCGCATATGGATGGCGCACGGACTGCACATGGCGCACGGACTGCACATGGATGGCGCACAGACCGCACATGGATGGTGCACGGACCGCACATGGATGGCGCACGGACTGCACATGGCGCACGGACTGCACATGAATGGCGCACAGACCGCACATGGATGGTGCACGGACTGCTCATGGATGGCGCACGGACCGCACATGGATGGCGCACGGACCGCACATGCATGGCGCACGGACCGCACATGGATGGTGCGCGGACTGCACATGGATGGCGCACAGACCGCACATGGATGGTGCACGGACCGCACATGGATGGTGCACGGACCGCACATGGATGGCGCACGGACTGCACATGGCGCACGGACCGCACATGGATGGCGCACGGACCGCACATGGCGCACGGACCGCACATGGCGCACGGACCGCACATTGATGGCGCACGGACCGCACATTGATGGCGCACGGACCGCACATTGATGGCGCACGGACCGCACATGGATGGTGCGCGGACTGCACATGGATGGCGCACAGACCACACATGGATGGCGCACGGACCGCACATGGATGGCGCACGGACCGCACATGGATGGCGCACGGACCGCACATGGATGGCGCACGGACCGCACATTGATGGCGCACGGACCGCACATGGATGGTGCGCGGACTGCACATGGATGGCGCACAGACCGCACATGGATGGCGCACGGACCGCACATGGATGGCGCACGGACCGCACATGGATGGCGCACGGACCGCACATGGATGGCGCACGGACCGCACATGGATGGCGCACGGACCGCACATTGATGGCGCACGGACCGCACATGGATGGTGCGCGGACTGCACATGGATGGCGCACAGACCGCACATGGATGGCGCACGGACCGCACATGGATGGCGCACGGACCGCACATGGATGGCGCACGGACCGCACATGGATGGCGCACGGACCGCACATGGATGGCGCACGGACCGCACATTGATGGCGCACGGACCGCACATGGATGGTGCGCGGACTGCACATGGATGGCGCACAGACCGCACATGGATGGCGCACGGACCGCACATGGATGGCGCACGGACCGCACATGGATGGCGCACGGACCGCACATGGATGGCGCACGGACCGCACATGGATGGCGCACGGACCGCACATGGATGGCGCACGGACCGCACATGGATGGCGCACGGACCGCACATGGATGGCGCACGGACCGCACATGGATGGCGCACGGACCGCACATGGATGGCGCACGGACCGCACATGGATGGCGCACGGACCGCACATGGATGGCGCACGGACCGCACATGGATGGCGCACGGACTGCACATGGATGGCGCACGGACCGCACATTGGGATTGCTGCCTTAAATGTTTCCTCTTTGGGGATATTTGGATTTTTTATTCTTTTATTATTTTTCTTTTTGAAAGTTCAATAAAAAATGAATGAAACACCAAGAATCCCCACAATCCCTCCGTCTTGTTACTCGTCTCTTCTTCCTCGGATTCCCTGAACTCGTCTGACTAATGTGATTGAATTAATGAAGAGTGCGCGGATGTCTGCAGCGCTGGAATATGGCATTAAGAAACATTGGTAGCTCCTGAGGAGAACGAGGATGGATTCAGTAATTCTGGGCCGGTTTCTGATCTCGTTCTTCCCTAATATTAGGGAGCAGCTTAAAAAAGAGGGCGCTATAACCGTCACAGATCTGAGGAGATGCCACTCTCTAAGGACGGCACTGCTCTAACTGTTATGGGGCTTCATAGAACCATAGAATGGGAGAGTTGGAAGGGACCTCCGGGGTCATCAGGTCCTCCGAGGCATCGGGTCCTCTGGGGTCATCGGGTCCTCTGGGGTCATCAGGTCCAACCCCCTGCTCAGTGCAGGATCACTAAATCATCCCAGACAGATGTCTGCCCAGCCTCTGTTTGAACACTTCCATTGAATGAGAACTCCCCACCTCCTGTTACAACCTGTTCCACTCATTGATCCCCCTCACTGTCTAATATCTAACCTGTGTCTCCTCCCTTTCAGTTTCATTCCATTGCTTCTAGTCTTTCCTTATACAGATGAGAATAGGGCTGATCCCTCTGCACTGTGACAGCCCTTCAGATATTTGTAGACCGCTATTAAGTCTCCTCTCAGCCTTCTCTTCTGCTAAACATTCCCAGATCCTTTAACCCTTTCCAATCCACTGTCTGACGTCTTCCAATATTCTGATTGAAGGCTGTACAGCTCCGATGTTGGAAGATGTCCAGCAGGTTATTCTTACTATATATTGCCGGCCGCTTTGTTGTCGGGGCCTCTCCAGCATGTCACATACTGCAGTACTGGCTCTAGCCAGCAGATGGCGCCATTGTAAAATGGCAGAAAGAGAAAGCCCCCAAGGAAACCATGAATCCAAAATTGGATTGCAAAGGCTTAACCGTTCCTCATAGGACATGATTTGCAGACCGCTCACCATCTTGGTAACTCTTCTCTGAACTTGCTCCAGTTTGTCTGTGTCTGTTATAAAGTGGGGTGCCCAGAACTGGACCAGATGAGGTCTGACTAAGGAAGAGTAGAGGGAGATAATGACCTCACGTGATCTAGACTCTATGCTTCCAGAATTGTGTTTGCCTTTTTGGCTGCTGCATCACATTGCTGACTCATGTTCAGTCTATGATCTATTAGTATGCCCAAGTCTTTCTCACATGTGCTGCTGCTTAGCCCAATTCCTCCCATTCTGTTTGTGCTTCCTTCATTTTTTTTGCCCAGATGTAGGACTTTGCATTTCTCCTTGTTAAATACCATCCTGTTAGTCGCCGACCACTGTGCAAGCTTTTTTAGATCTTTCTGAATATTGTCCCTCTCTTCCCTGGTGTTAGTTATCCCTGCAAGCTTTTTGTCATCAGCAAATCAGTTTCCCCTCAATTCCCTCCTCCAGATCATTTATAACAGTAAGTGCCTTGTCAGCCCTAGATTTGGTCATTTTTTCAGTAAGGATGGTATTTATTTTACCTGAGAGATTCCCAACAAATGTCTGGATGGTAAAATCTCCCATGATCCCTATGTTGGGCTTCTCTGAGACCTTGGCCATCTGATGTAGAAGGAGTTCCTCCATATCTTCTGCTTGTCCAGGCGGCCTATAGTAAATGCCTACAATGGTGTCCTTTCTGTTGTTCTCTCCTTGTATTCTTACCCAAACAGTTTCTACTGAACTCCCAGCTCTGAAGCTTGAATCTCTGTGGAGATGAATGTTCTCCTAACATACAACACAACACCTCCTCCCCTTTTATTAGGCCCGTTCCTTATAAATACATTGTATCCTTCAAGCCTTGTATCCAATCATGTGTATCATCCCACCAAGTGTCCGTGATGCCGATGACATCATATTTCTCTTCCTCTGTTAGTCTGGCTCTCCAAGGGCGTTGCAGTATACCACCGCAGGGGATTATTAGGTCACCGAGATTTTCCGTGATGAACATATCATTCTGATAGGTTCATTGTAACATGCCACGATTTTTATACGCAAGCGGAAAACCACAATTTTCCATTCGTTTAGATCGGGCTGTGCTTTCCATAGTTAGCCCATGGAAAACATTCATTGTGTTACGCACGTGTAGATTATCGCCCGTGGACAGAAGGCCTTAGGGCACATGTGTCAAACACAAGGCCCGCGGGTCGAATCCAGCCCGCTGCCTCGTGTTATGTGGCCCGCAGCGTGACGACGCCACTCACCCCTGAAGCGATTACCAGCTGGGGTACCGCAGCTCCCCGCTGGTAATCGCGCTATTACCGCTGTTCTCGGTGCACACTGACATCAGTGTGCAGCCAGGATCATCCTCCCCTGAGTCCCCTGTTCTTTAGTTCCGCAGAAGAGGACTCAGGGAGGAAGTGTATCGGGCTACACACTGATGTCAGAGTGTAGCCAGGATCAGCGCGAGCAGAAGGAAAGCAGCACTGACTGCAGGGAGCAGGTAAGTATAAGGGTTGGGGGAGGGTTAATATTACTGTTGCGGGGGGGGGGGGGGGTAATATTGGTGCTGGGGGGGTTAATTAATATTATTGCTGCTGGGGGGGGGTTAATATTGCTGCTGGGGGCGTAATATTACTGCTGCTGGGGAGGTTAATTAATATTACTGCTGCTGGGGGGGTTAATATTACTGCTGCTGGGGGGGTTGGTTAATATTACTGCTGCTGGGGGGGTTATTTTACTGCTGCTGGGGGGGTTAATATTACTGCTGCTGGGGGGGTTGGTTAATATTACTGCTGCTGGAGGGGGCTAATTAATATTACTGCTGGGGGCGGGGTTAATATTACTTCTGCTGGGGATAATGTTGCTGGGGGGTTATTACTAGTGAGCAGGTATATATTACTGTGGGGGTTACTATTACTACTGGGGCCACTGTGGGGGTCGCTATTACTACTGGAGCCACTGTGGGATACCCTCTTACTACTGGGGCCACTGTGGGGTACCCTGTTACTACTGGGGCCACGGTGGGGCTCGCTATTACTACTGGGGCCACTGTGGGGCTCGCTATTACTACTGGGGCCACTGTGGGGGTCAATATTTTTACTGCAGCCACTATGAGAGTCACTATGGCTACTGCGACCACTATAGGGGTTACTATTAGGGCTCGTTCACACAGGCGTAATCGTATTTCGGTCGCACAAATGCGCTGCGTATTTGCGTAATCGAAAATCGCTTATGCCTGTATATTTGCATATGCAAAAAAGAACACAGATGGGCCCACTGAGATGGTGCGCTAATATGCAGTGACTACATAGGTTTCCTGCGCAGTCACCAGGTATTTGCACGCCCCATTCACTTCAATGGCCTATTGGGGTGTGCAGTATGTAACAAAATAGGTCATACTGTGTGAGAATATACATCATGTGAATGACTCGCTGAAATCAATGGCTTCTATTCACTGCATATTATGTACGCAAATACGCTTGTGTGAATGAGCCCTTACTGTACTGTCTTACAATTGGCCCTTTGAAGGTCACCATAAGCCTGATGTGGCCCTCGGTAAAAATGAGTTTGACACCCCTGCCTTAGGGGCTCTAATCCTACTTGTTTTCCATGCTCTGGGCATTTGTGTAGAAACATGTTAGTTTGTGATCGGGGTCTCTTGCTCCTCTACTTTCCTTCTGTATTGTTTGTCTTTGTTCTTTCTTCCCACTTCCAATAACGAGGTTCTCAAATGTATTAATTTGCTGGATATTATTACCTTTCACTTCCCTTCCCATATACAGTGGGGAAAAAAAGTATTTAGTCAGATCCCAATGGTACAAGTTCTCCTGTGACATCAGAGGTGACCCCAACTACGAGAGACAACAGGAGAAAACATCCAGAACATCACAGTCTGATGGGTAACGGATTTATGTGCAAATTAGGGGGGAAAATAAGGATTTGGTCAATAACAAAAGTTCATCTCAATCCTTTGTTATATATCCTTTATTGGCAATGACCGAGGTCAGACGGTTTCTGTAAGTCCTCACAAGGTTGGCACACACTGCTGCTGGTATGTTGGCCCATTCCTCCATGCAGATCTCCTCAAGAGCAGTGATGTTTTGGGGCTGTCGCTGGGCAACACGGACTTTCACCTCCCTCCAAAGGTTTTCTATAGGGTTGAGATCTGTAGACTGGCTCGGCCACTCCAGGACCTTGAAATGCTTCTTACGAAGCCACTCCTTCATGGCCCTGGTGGTGAGCTTGGGTTCATCGTCATGCTGAAAGACCCAGCCACGTTTCATCTTCAGTGCCCTTGCTGAAGGAAGGAGGTTTGCACTCAAAATCTCACGATACATGGCCCCATTCATTCTTTCATGTATACGGGTCAGTCGTCCTGGTAACAGCCCCAAAGCATGATGTTGCCACCCCCATGCTTCACAGTAGGTATGGTGCTCTTTGGATGCAACTCAGCATTCTTTCTCCTCCAAACACGCCGAGTTGTGTTTCTGCCAAACAGTTCTGCTTTGGTTTCATCTGACCATATGACATTCTCCCAATACTCTTCAGTTGGCCCTGGACATGTACCGGCTTCAGCAGGGGGCCACGTCTGGCACTGCAGGATCTGAGTCCCTGGCGGCGCAGTGTGTTACTGATGGTAGCCTTTGTTACGTTGGTCCTGCTCTCTGCAGGATCTGAGTCCCTGGCGGCATAGTGTGTTACTGATGGTAGCCTTTGTTATGTTGGTCCCGCTCTCTGCAGGATCTGAGTCCCTGGCGGTGTAGTGTGTTACTGATGGTATCCTTTGTTACGTTGGTCCCAGCTCTCTGCAGGATCTGAGTCCCTGGCGGTGTAGTGTGTTACTGATGGTAGCCTTTGTTACGTTGGTCCCGCTCTCTGCAGGATCTGAGTCCCTGGTGGTGTAGTGTGTTACTGATGGTGGCCTTTGTTACGTTGGTCCCGCTCTCTGCAGGATCTGAGTCCCTGGCGGCGCAGTGTGTTACTGATGGTGGCCTTTGTTACGTTGGTCCCAGCTCTCTGCAGGATCTGAGTCCCTGGTGGTGTAGTGTGTTACTGATGGTAGCCTTTGTTACGTTGGTCCCGCTCTCTGCAGGATCCGAGTCCCTGGCGGTGTAGTGTATTACTGATGGTAGCCTTTGTTATGTTGGTCCCGCTCTCTGCAGGATCTGAGTCCCTGGTGGTGTAGTGTGTTACTGATGGTAGCCTTTGTTACGTTGGTCCCGCTCTCTGCAGGATCTGAGTCCCTGGTGGCGTAGTGTGTTACTGATGGTAGCCTTTGTTATGTTGGTCCCGCTCTCGGCAGGATCTGAGTCCCTGGTGGTGTAGTGTGTTACTGATGGTAGCCTTTGTTACGTTGGTCCCAGCTCTCTGCAGGATCTGAGTCCCTGGCGGTGTAGTGTGTTACTGATGGTGGCCTTTGTTACGTTGGTCCCGCTCTCTGCAGGATCTGAGTCCCTGGCGGCGCAGTGTGTTACTGATGGTGGCCTTTGTTACGTTGGTCCCAGCTCTCTGCAGGATCTGAGTCCCTGGTGGTGTAGTGTGTTACTGATGGTAGCCTTTGTTACGTTGGTCCCGCTCTCTGCAGGATCTGAGTCCCCCCCGGCGTAGTGCGTTACTGATGGTAGCCTTTGTTACGTTGGTCCCGCTCTCTGCAGGATCTGAGTCCCTGGCGGTGTAGTGTGTTACTGATGGTAGCCTTTGTTACGTTGGTCCCGCTCTCTGCAGGATCTGAGTCCCTGGTGGTGTAGTGTGTTACTGATGGTATCCTTTGTTATGTTGGTCCCAGCTCTCTGCAGGATCTGAGTCCCTGGCGGTGTAGTGTGTTACTGATGGTAGCCTTTGTTACGTTGGTCCCGCTCTCTGCAGGATCTGAGTCCCTGGTGGTGTAGTGTGTTACTGATGGTGGCCTTTGTTACGTTGGTCCCGCTCTCTGTAGGATCTGAGTCCCTGGCGGTGTAGTGTGTTACTGATGGTAGCCTTTGTTACGTTGGTCCCAGCTCTCTGCAGGTCATTCACTAGGTTCCCCCATGTGGTTCTGGGATTTTTGCTCACCGTTCTTGTGATCATTTTGATCCCACGGGGTGAGATCTTGCGTGGAGCCCCAGATCGAGGAGATCATCAGTGGTCTTGTATCTCTTCCATCTCTAATTATTGCTCCCACCGTTGATTTCTTCCCACCAAGCCTCTTGCCTCTTGCAGATTCAGTCTCCCCGTCTGCTGCGGCTACAATTGTGTTTCTGGTGTCCTTCGGCAGCTCTTTGGTCTTCACCACAGTGGAGTTTGGAGTGTGACTGCTGGAGGTTGTGGACAGGTGTCTTATATACAGGTGCCATTACTACAGGTAATGAGTGGAGGACAGAGGAGCCTCTTAAAGAAGTTACAGCTCCGTGAGACCCCGAAGTCCTGCCTGTTTGTAGGCGACCAAATACTGATTTTCCACCCTAATTTGCACATAAATTCGTTACCCATCAGACTGTGATGTTCTGGATGTTTTCTCCTGTTGTCTCTCACAGTTGAGGTCACCTATGATGTCACAGGAGGACTTGTACAATTGGGGTCCGACTAAATACTTTTTTTTCCCCACTCTAGTTTTAGTTTAATGCTCTCCTAATGACTGAAGCAAGGCGCCCACCAGATATATGCTTACCTGTCTGTAAGGTACAACCCGTCTCTAGCAAGCAGTCCATCATATAGGTAATTCACTCCATGGTCCAGAAATCCAAATCTTTGCTGACGGCACCATCAACATAGTTGTTCACCTCTAGAATCCTGTTCCATCTTATTCCATGGCCATCCACTGGGAGGATGGATGAGAAGACCACAGAGCTCCTAGTTCCTTCATTCTCCTGCCTGCAGCTGTCTCTGTTGTGTAGTGTCCCAGAACTAGAGTCCCTGTTACACTCCAGTGCAAAGTTGTTGTGTGGTTGCATAAAGCATATTTTTCCCATGCATAATAATATATATTGTTTGTACCTTGCATTGAGTCTTAAGGCTCGTTTACATGCAAATACAATCTTTCAAACACTGGAAAGACTGACAGTTCTATGGATCATTTTGCATAAAGTACTAATGGCCACTAATGCCCATTAGCACTTTATCAGCTTTATTTGGATGTAAATAAACCTCCAGCAGCTGTTTGCAAATCCCAGCATGTAACCTGGACTTTGCCCTCAGCTGCTTTGTCTTCTCACCAGCTGCCGCCAGCTGCCAGCTGCATACATTGTAATCAGTTTCTCCCATGGAGAACACAGCGTGCGGTCCCTGCTATCTCTCTCTGGCTGAACAATGGATTTTATGCTCACCTAAAAATCATTGTTCATTCGAGGAGTGAAAGATGGAAGTGTTTACATGCAACGATTATCGCTCACAAGCCACTGTTTGAACAAATTTTGAGCGATAATCGTTGCGTGTAAATAGGGCTTTTTTGCTTGCAGAACCTTGCATAAGATCAGGCTATGCAGAGAGATAAGGGTTAAAGTGTACAGATGAGATGCGATTTTGGTTATCAAGTAGACCCTCAGCGAATTTTGCAGAGTTTCATCAGTTTTTGGAAAGCTAAATTCTAGCAGGTTTGCAAAGCAGCTCAAACCCCGTGAATGTGGGGGGGTGGGGGCAGACACCAGCCAGACAGGCAGAGTTCAGTGGCTTCTTGGATGGTGGAGAGAGAAGAGTAATCTGTCAACTCAGTGCAAAGACCAGAGAGCGCTCATGGAATGTGAACCCACCCTGCCATCTGTGCAATGCTTATTTTTGCCAGTCCACGCTGAGAGGAGAATTACTGTGTCAGAAAAGGAACAGAGCCGAAGTTAGGCTGCCTGTCCACGGGCATTGCGGTATCCTGCGGTGGATCTCCAGGAAGCAGGAGACGGGAGATGGATCTCCACTGTCAGCCTATCTGAGAAATAGGCTGACCACGGAGAATCGCGGCAAATCGCAGCATGCTGCGATTTGCCAGCCGCAAGCGGTGAATCGCAATGTTTCTCCCCTTGAGGACAGGGGGGGCTGCGCTCTCCATAGCAATGCTATAGAGAGCGTTCACTGTGTTCCCCGCAGCTGGATTATCGCCGCGGGGAACACAATTCAAACCCGCCTGTGGACAGGCAGCCTTAAACAGAGAGAATAAGCTGAACAAGGCCCTATGCGTACTCTGTGTTTTCTAATCTCCAGTGGAAACAGTGCTAGTCAGCTACCACGCTGATGAATCATCCCCACATGTGGAATTCCAGGTACCCCGTGACAGAACAGAATTGTGAGTAACCAGTGGGTATTGTAATGCAATTTGAGTGGAGCCCCACAGGGTATTAGTGTATCTTGACACCACCAGGAAGTCCTGGTGAAGACCAGATAGACAGGAGGGTGACACCCCCCTACCTGATTGGCTGCACAGCTAGTTAACCAGCACCTGGCAGCCAACAAAAGTTTCAATGTAAAATCCAAAATGTAGTGCCCCATGTGCAAGGGAAGGGGAGAGCGGTGTGTGAAGTAGGGATTGCACAGTCCCATGCGGCAGCGTTACCGGCAGGCGGCCACCCACCCCGTCACTGTCATATTGCGGCTGACTTACAAGTGGCACTACGCACCGGCCCCATCTCATTTTCAGCAGGACTTGTCGTATGGAGCGGCCAGCCACGGACCACCTTGTCAGTCTAAGATAACCGTCCGAGAGCAGGGACTGTACAGCAGCGTGAAGACACACCTAGAGCCGGCGTACAGCCTCCCTCAGAACATCGGAGCACACAGCGATGCCGCCAGACACTGAGTGAGCGATCTGGGTGCTGGGTTCCACTGAGGAAGGGTAACGTGGAGCCTGTGGGGAAGCCTTTACGAGTGCTGGGTCATAGTGAGGGGGACAGGGAGGCTGTGGGGAAGGCTGCAGCATGTGCTTAGATTTTACACTACCCGGCTGCTTTAGGATGAGGGTTCGTTGTCTCGTTAGGCTTATATTATAAACTTCAAATTATACCATGTTATAGCCAACAGGGTAAACCTGCAGGGAAACGAAAAATGAGAGAGGCGTGCCTCCTGTCAAACCCCTAGCTTCCGGTGGCCTCAAGATACAATAATACCGCCCCACAGCAGAGGTTAAAGGGGTTCTGTCATTATAATAAAAATTCTATACCTGCCTATTCCTCCCCCATCAGTCTTCTTACCTCATGTTCTCCTCCCCGATCTTCTTCTGGCTCCTGCAGTCCTGTGATGAAGCGTACATTCACAGGCAGTCTGGCAATGTACGTTATGTCACAGTTCCCAGCTTAGCAGGGAGTGAGGAGCTATTGCCGTGACTGCTCATGCCCGCTGTCTCTGCAATGGATCAGCATTCCTTACTAGCCAGTAAACATTATATCAGAGGGACCTGACCTTCACTGACCTACAGGAAGAAGAATGCAAGGAATGCCGGCTTCATAACAAGGAGAAGAGGATCCGGATGGCTTGCGGTGACCTCACTGGAGAAGATGCAGTAAGTAGACAGACAAAGGAGGTATAGAATAGTATAGGATTGTATTTGTTTAGTGGTAAAACCCCTTTAATCTAAATTGGGCTGTGCATGTTAGGAAGTGAATCACTAACTGTTAGCAATGATATTCCTGCTACCAACCAAGTTGGAGACATTCCCAACAGCATTACAGTAACTCTGCTAAAGCAGCCACCCTTACAGCCACGATAACACTGCCGTTGTGTAACACCTCACATTGGGCTACAATGGACGGCTGGAACCTGGAATGTGCAGAACCAGTCACAGTAACGCTTTCTAAGTTGGTTCATGAAGTCCCTCCTGCAGTTTGTCTAACTGAAGGGTATGGTGTGGAGCCCAGGACCCTCAGGTTAGTGAAGCCATCCTGCCATGTGACGTAAAAACTGCAACCCCTGCTAGCCTGCAGTATTAACCCCTGGTGCACCACAGGTATCCTGTGGCTGTCACTGTTATGGGGGTTCTCTGTGGCTGTCAGTATTATGGGGGTTCTCTGTGGCTGTCACAATTATGGGGGTTCTCTGTGGCTGTCACTGTTATGGGGGTTCTCTGTGGCTGTCACTGTTATGGGGGTTCTCTGTGGCTGTCACTGTTATGGGGGTTCTCTGTGGCTGTCACTGTTATGGGGGTTCTCTGTGGCTGTCAGTATTATGGGGGTTCTCTGTGGCTGTCAGTATTATGGGGGTTCTCTGTGGCTGTCAGTATTATGGGGGTTCTCTGTGGCTGTCACTGTTATGGGGGTTCTCTGTGGCTGTCACTGTTATGGGGGTTCTCTGTGGCTGTCACTGTTATGGGGGTTCTCTGTGGCTGTCACTGTTATGGGGGTTCTCTGTGGCTGTCAGTATTATGGGGGTTCTCTGTGGCTGTCAGTATTATGGGGGTTCTCTGTGGTTGTCAGTATTATGGGGGTTCTCTGTGGCTGTCACTGTTATGGGGGTTCTCTGTGGCTGTCACTGTTATGGGGGTTCTCTGTGGCTGTCACTGTTATGGGGGTTCTCTGTGGCTGTCAGTATTATGGGGGTTCTCTGTGGCTGTCACTGTTATGGGGGTTCTCTGTGGCTGTCACTGTTATGGGGGTTCTCTGTGGCTGTCAGTATTATGGGGGTTCTCTGTGGCTGTCAGTATTATGGGGGTTCTCTGTGGTTGTCAGTATTATGGGGGTTCTCTGTGGCTGTCACTGTTATGGGGGTTCTCTGTGGCTGTCACTGTTATGGGGGTTCTCTGTGGCTGTCACTGTTATGGGGGTTCTCTGTGGCTGTCACTGTTATGGGTTACTCTATGGCTGATACTATATAGAACAACTAATGCTGTCACTGCCATGGGGCGGTGAGGGGGCACTGTCATGGGGACACGGAGACACTTGTTCGTTCCACTATAACTTTCACATTGTCAGCACTGGACTCCCATGGAAAGGAAATAGTAAACTGGAGGGGAGATGAAATAAATGCAGAATGTAACAGAAGAAACGTTTTATTCCTCATAATATATGGAGCCACATGACATCATATTGTAACACAAGCAGCTACATACAGTCCTATATATCCTGCCCCCCCCCCCCAATCTGTGAGTAGATAAAAGTAAGGAGCGGTCACAGCTCTGATTACAGACCGATGTCAATAGGGAGCTCCGCACCTGCGATCCCATGATTTGGGTCTACTAGCTATAATCCGGAGGGCTGCTGTAGGGATCCCATACTTGTGTCTCTGCTCAGTACTCTGAGTGCACAAGGGTGCAGCTGTCTGCATTCATGATTTGGTAGATAAAGAGGCAGCCCTGCAGTCACACCTTGGGCACACAGCGGTCCTCATTATGTGCTCATATACAATTAGGGATCCACCAGCCTGTTGACGGTTTCCAGTAAGAATGCATTTATATTCCACATTGCAGGAACAGGTGGGACTCCTCCTCTGGGACAAGTGAGCAGTGTTAGATTTGGAAAGTGTGACTCGCCCCATCCCCTGAGCCGCCGGTTAACATGGCCGCCCGCTGGGCTTCTGGTGAGCTCACTATAATGAGTTACCCATCTCTGGGCGGATGGGCAACGTCACTGACCAAATAATGCGGCCGAGTGCGAAAGCAAGAAAGTGATCAGCGGTGGAAGGGCGTCCGCTCATCCGTAAATAGCGCTCAGGAAGCACTGGCAGGCGCCCAGCAGTCGTCCCACTGACCATCACGCCTTGCTTTCACACCGGAGATCTCTTCCGCCGCCCGCCGCCACTCACCGATGACCGCCGCCCGCCGCCACTCACTGATGACCGCCGCCCGCCGCCACTCACCGATGACCGCCGGCCGCTGCCACTCACCGCTGACCGCCGGCCGCTGCCACTCACCGATGACCGCCGCCACTCACCGCTGACCGCCGGCCGCTGCCACTCACCGATGACCGCCGCCACTCACCGATGACCGCCGCCACTCACCGATGACCGCCGCCACTCACCGATGACCGCCGCCACTCACCGATGACCGCCGCCCGCTGCCACTCACGATGACCGCCGCCCGCCGCCACTCACCGATGACCGCCGCCCGCCGCCACTCACCACTGACCGCCGGCCGCCGGCAGGGTTTTCTATCTGCATGAAAGGAATGATGAACAATCAGCGAACAAATCATCGTTTGTCGTTCAGTCGTTGGCTGAACAATCCATTCTGTTCCCCGAGATCCAGCGATTACCTGAATGACAATCCTTCCATGTAAAAGGACCTTAACGTTACGGCTACACGCGGCCGCCGACAGGCGCAGAGCAATGAATCGCTCACCTGTCAGAACCAAAAGCCTGTCGGGTAATCAGGGGTCCACGGAGGAGGGAGCCATCCCCTCCGCTCACCTGAAGGGCAATCGCTCCTGCGGGAAGATGCAGTCGCTGTACGGATGTCAGGTACCTTTTAATTACTGCGCAATGAACAATTCGACAACTTCATTCAGGACCTCTGATTGCTTTCAGTGAATAGCGGCTTCATACCTTGCAACTGAACAACAAAAAGAGGGAGAATTATGACACACATAGTGCCCAGCAGCAAGTTTATAAAAGGTAGCCAGACCCCTTCTATACCAACCCCACCCTGTGTCCCCTCACAGTAGTGCCCCTCAGTGCCCCCACCAGTAGTAGTGCCCCACTTAATAATGCCCCTTTTTATGCAGCAAAAGAAAAAAACTGCCTACGCTCACCTCTCTTGCTCCCCCCGCCGGTCTGTACGCTTCTAGTCCCAACACACATCCAGGTAGCGTGGCCCACTGGCCTCAGCGATGGTATGGCAAGTGATTGGCGCCAATGATGAGCTGCCAGACAGCACATGACCCCACTACCTGGAAATGAGCAGGGACAGAAGTGGCGCAGATTGGAGCCGCAGGGCGAGTGAAAGGGGGGGTTATTGGCTGATTTAGATTTTACTCAATTCCCAGGACTTGTTTCTGCCTCCAGGAATAGAGGGACACCCCCACCCCCAAATCCAGCACTGTTCCAAGCAAATCTGGGACAACTGAGGAACATCCTTACAGCCAGAGTCTGGAATACTAATACTTGTCAGAGCTGAGGGTTTGCTACAATGTATCCAGACTAGACAATCCTCTGTGATACAAACCTCCTCCAGACTGATACATTGTAGCAGACTCTCAGGCCCGGGGAGAGTTGTGCTGCTGTGTTCACCTCACAGCGACCCAAATACAATTCTAGCAAGCACTCGGTCTCCAGTTGTTTCTATTCACTGACAGCCACCAGAGATCTTGAAAAGGATAAAGAATTGAAATGTAAATGTGACCATATCTATAGAGCATTACTCCGGGGATAACATACAGAACGCCTCTATGTAAGAAGGAGGGTGACGTCCGGGCCCCACTGACCCCACAATGAGTGCCGCCCTTCCTTCTATGGAGCAGGCGGCGCGGATCTCGCGGGGAGCTGAAGGGAGCAGCAGGATAAGAGCATTTGTATCTATTCATGGTTCACTACAATACAGCCACATGTGCTTTACCCTACTAAAGGCTGACAACAGAGAATAATAGCCACAGCGTTGCCCTGTATATTTAGTTGTTGTACTCAGTGGCCACAAACCATATTAACCCCTTGGAGCATATGGATGAGTCTTCTATGTGACCCTCTTAAAGGGGCCCTGTCACCAACACCAATTCCATCACCTTTAATACCTTCTAAATTGGCCCACAGGAATGTAGACTAGAAGGGGCCAATAATCCCACTAAAGTCTCCTCCAAAGTGTCATACAGCTCCCACAAGGCCCATCCGCCATGTCCCCTCTGTCCCTCATTTAGTGCAACTGACCTAGTAAAGAAGAGATCACAACAGAAGGGCGGTGCCAGGGAAGAAAATCCTCCCTTATCAACAGATCATGGGGGGTCCGACCCGTGGGATCCCCACTAATCCCTTGAACAGGACTCTTGCTTGCATGTGTGCACCGCCAGTCCAGTCACTTCAATGGGAGAGCCGGAGCTCCTGTGGCCGGGGGAGCGTTACACGGCGGCTCAGCTCCCCTACCAATATTAACAGCCCTGAACGTTGCATCAGATATGGGGGATTACCCAACAGCGTAACGTGAAGCTCCTGGACCCCAATGCCATATCGGCACTGGTTCCCCCCTACCAGGTGCCATTTGTAATACTGGTGTCCTTTCATGTGGCAGAGGGGTTTCTGCGGGATCTGTGCCACCTATAGCGACACTCCTGGCATAGAAATAGGAGATACTGGATGAAGAGCGGCCAGAATGAACAATCAGGTTAGTTTCGGACCAGGTCTTCATCTTCACTCACTTGGAATAGTGTCTCGCTGACCGGCACCATTATGAACCTGAGCCGCCATACATAAGTCATATGCTCACTGGAAGCATCCAGAACAGGGCTGTCTCTTCATAGAGGTGTCTAAGGTGCCATTCAACTGGGTCAGGTCATCATTGGTGGGTTTCTCATTGCCATACCTAAAATGAAATCTTAAACCCCATCTCACTCCCAACCTTAGTACCGACAGAGCTGTGGATGTAGGGCAGAGGGGGAACCCGAGGCCACACACCCGACCCCAATGTCAGGACACAGTCTCCAGCTCTGAAGCCATGTGTATCTATAATATGTCACTATGACAATGGTCTTTCAATGGGCTGCAGACATTGCTGGGATTCTGAAGGGTCTCCAAATCCTAGCTCAGCTTGTCTTGGCTTAGAGTCCCCGTAGCCCCTTTAGTTATATAGTCATAGCAGATGGACCTTGGAGCTCACGATGGACTTACACAACACTATAATACAATTCTCCTTCCACCTTCGGCTTGTCGGGTAGTTTGGGTACAGTGCTTGGGTTCTCTAGGGGTGGCTTCTCCGTCTCGGGCCTGACGTTGGTGGGATCCCTCACCATGCTGTAGCTGGTGGTGCTCATGTACGTGTTCCTTCTTTGGGTCTCTACTTGACCACACTTGCACAACCGTTTGAAAGCAGTGCGGAACTTCTGTGACATGAGGTTGTAGATGACGGGGTTGATGGCACTGTTAGCGTATACACAGATGCGACACAACAGAAGGAACCAGGGGTCTAGGTATGGATTCTCCACAAAGGAGTTCACTAGAACTAAAGTCCGGTAGGGCATCCAGAGCAGAGCAAAGAGCACGACCACCACCGCCAACATCTTGGTGACCTACAAAGAAGGCAGAGAAAGACACATGAATGACATAGGAATAAGGATATTGTATACAGGGGTCTAGAGGACCGGTGAGGGGTTACTGGAGAGGCATACCGGAGTAGCTGCTATGGGAAGGATTACATGGAGCACAGCATTGGTAGACTCCATGCTGCAGGCTTTTCGGGTTCTGATCCTCTTCAGAGGTTTCTTTAATGTACGAAGGGGAGAAAACTCTGTCTTTTATGTGAAGTCTGGAATGAACTGCTGAAGTGCTGCCTCCTTCCAGCTTGTCTCCTACTGGAAAGTAATACAACTTGAGTGACGCCTGCAGATGGGAACCTCATGACCATGAGCCATACAATTACAGGAGATCAGCATCATCATGTAATAACGGGGACTGGCCCATTTCACCCATGTCTGAGCCTCCTACAAAGGAAGAGGATGCAGGGTGACAACTATTCATGTATTCCTTGGCCTGATCTCATACTCGCCCGTTGATAGGTCGGTCTTAGATTGTTAACTTTCAGACACATCAGATTACTTTTTCTGATTTAGGCCATCGGCAGCCATTATAGATACCCCAATGATGTATCCAGCTGAGTGCAGCTGCTATGGATGTTCTCGGATATCCATTGGTGGGTATCTGTTTATATTTGTTTACATTGTATCATGTTTGGGGGCTCTGATACTCTATATAGTAATACATCAGCGTTTAGCCGCCTCCACCTCTCGAAGGATGAACCTGTTGGTTCCAGAGACATTAGGATTCCTCGCTGACATCATCTGCTTTGATTTCTCCTTTCGTCTTTCCACCGATGAGCTCGTCGATCCTAGGTTCTTCATTTTTTGGTTTGAGGATCACCTTTTATTATTGTTAGGTGCCAGTTTTGCGTTTAGCTCTATTTGCCCCCTTTTAATGGTTTCTAATAGAGATATTTTTTTTGAAGGACCTTCAGTGAATTCTGTAATGTAATGAAGATGTGTTTAAGAGTAAGTTAGCAGACAAGAAGGGGTCCTGGCATCGTGCGTCTGGGAGGAGGATCAGCCCTGGATGTTTTAGATAATAAGAGGTTTGTTTTCTGTCTCATGTCAGAATATAATGTCATTCTGTAATGAAGTCTAGGACATTGGCACAAAGGCATTGCTAAGATAGAATAAAAGTCTTAGTTTCCGCAACTAAGACAGACGCCATCCAGATAAGTGAGGGGCGCCCTACTCGTCGGTCCAGTTCCTGGGGAATTTCTCTGTCTTGTCGCCGTTTGAAAGTGGGCTTCTACAGCTGCAGTTATACAAGTCAGATGATGCTGCCTCCCAGTGATGCAAAGTAAGTTGTAGACTTTATAGATAATGACGTGATTTGCAACCTTTATCCTTTGTATATAAATATAATAATTTACAACAGAAGGGCAACTGTTCATCACCATGTTCAATTATCACTTATTTCAAATAAATTATTATTGTTAAAATTTCAATAATGTCTCACTAATTTTTGAAGCCTTATCCAAACCTTTGTCTTGGTACTTAAAGCAAAACATCCTGTACTGCTCTAGAGTTGCACTCACTATTCTGGTGGAGTCACTGTGTACATACATTATTTATCCTGTACTGCTCCTGAGTTACATCCTGTATTATACTCCAGAGCTGCACTGACTATTCTGCTGGTGGAGTCACTGTGTACACACATTACTTATCCTGTACTGATCCTGAGTTACATCCTGTATTATACCCCAGAGCTGCACCCACTATTCTGCTGGTGGAGTCACTGTGTACATACATTATTTATCCTGTACTGCTCCTGAGTTACATCCTGTATTATACCCCAGAGCTGCACTCACTATTCTGCTGGTGGAGTCACTGCGTACATACATTACTTATCCTGTACTGATCCTGAGTTACATCCTGTATTATACTCCAGAGCTGCACTCACTATTCTGCTGGTGGAGTCACTGTGTACATACATTACTTATCCTGTACTGATCCTGAGTTACATCCTGTATTATACTTCAGAGCTGTACTCACTATTCTGCTGGTGGAGTCACTGTGTACATACATTACTTATCCTGTACTGATCCTGAGTTACAGTCTGTATTATACTCCAGAGCTGCACTCACTATTGTGCTGGTGGAGTCACTGTGTACATACATTACTTATCCTGTACTGCTCCTGAGTTACATCCTGTATTATACTCCAGAGCTGCACTCACTATTGTGCTGGTGGAGTCGCTGTGTACATACATTACTTATCCTGTACTGATCCTGAGTTACATCCTGTATTATACTTCAGAGCTGTACTCACTATTCTGCTGGTGGAGTCACTGTGTACATACATTACTTATCCTGCACTATATTATACTCCAGAGCTGCACTCACTATTCTGCTGGTGGAGTCACTGTGTACATACATTACTTATCCTGTACTGCTCCTGAGTTACATTCTGCATTATACCCCAGAGCTGCACTCAATATTCTGCTGGTGGAGTCACTGTGTACATACATTACTTATCCTGTACTGCTCCTGAGTTACATTCTGCATTATACCCCAGAGCTGCGCTCACTATTCTGCTGCTGGAGTCACTGTGTACATACATTACTTATCCTGTACTGCTCCTGAGTTACATCCTGTATTATACTCCAGAGCTGCACTCACTATTCTGCTGGTGGAGTCACTGTGTACATACATTACTTATCCTGTACTGATCCTGAGTTACATCCTGTGTTATACTCCAGAGCTGCACTCACTATTCTGCTGGTGGAGTCACTGTGTACATACATTACTTATCCTGTACTGCTCCTGAGTTACATTCTGCATTATACCCCAGAGCTGTGCTCACTATTCTGCAAGCTTCAGAACACGTCATTTCCTGCTTGGGCTGGTGATTTGCCTTTAGAGCAGCACTGTCTTTACAGCGGGGCCCCCTGCATTCTAGGAGCTCTGCTATGCCGTCACTCTATCGATGATGCACAGCTCCGCCCTCTTGACTCCAGGTTGTCAGGATTGCACCTTCAAAGCATATTCATTGCAAAATGCTAATGTGATGCAGAATAAGACATGCATGGCTGCAGCGTACATATCTGGACGGGGTTCAGGCTGCTCTCGGTGTGGGCAGCATGAACCTGGTGCCAGGCTTCCCTTAAGGGCAGGGAGCATCTGCTGGCAATCTAACTGGTAAAAGCGCAACACGTCTTTATGGCAAGCTAAACCAATCCCCCAGCGGTCAGCGGTCAGCGATCAGCGGTCAGCGGTCAGCACTGTCGCCTTGCAGCAGCGGGGTCTTGCCTTCATATCCAAGGACAACATCTGCATGGAGCTTGTATGCTCTTCCCGTGTTTGCTGGCTTTCCTCCGCGTTCTAATGTTTCCTTCCATACTGCAAATAGGTGAATGACGTTTGGGACAGAACCCGCTATCCGGTGACTGCGGTGCTGCCATATCACGTTATCGGGAGGGTCCGGCGATGGGGGGCTCGGGGGCTGATGCAACATTTTCAGGAAGACAATTAGTGTTAAGAAAACATCCGATTACCCGGCTCCACCGCAGGGACGGGCGTGAAGGAGACACCCATGTGCAATCCGAGACAAGGAGAAAGTCAGACTCTTCCTGCTTTCATTTTTTTTCTGGGTTTTCAAGAATCCTGATGATGAGAAAGTTCTGTTCTGGAAATGCGTTGTGGGGGGGATGTGGGGGGGGGGGTCACTTACGGGGGGAATTAGTGGAAATACACAGGAAAAGGAAGAAATTGTTGTAATGTTTCTGCAAGGGGTCTACGTGGTGATCAGTGCTGCTCCCAACCCGCTAAACTGAGACGGCACGACCTTCCTCTAAACTGAGACGGCACGGCCTCCCGCTAAACTGAGACGGTACGACCTTCCTCTAAACTGAGACGGTACGACCTCCCTCTAAACTGAGACGGCACGACCTTCCTCTAAACTGAGACGGCACGACCTCCCTCTAAACTGAGACGGCACGACCTTCCTCTAAACTGAGATGGTACGACCTCCCTCTAAACTGAGACGGCACGGCCTCCCTCTAAACTGAGATGGCACGACCTCCCTCTAAACTGAGACGGTGCACGCTGCACTATATGTGCTATTGTGACTCGTAAGCTTAGAACATTAAACAATGAGACAACTGCGTCTCTGCCATCTGAGAGAAAGAGTGAAGAAGGAAATCCCGTTCTTCTAAGGTGCAGCATTAAGCTATCAGGTCCCAAAAAACCTGTATCAGGGCCCCCAGCCATTGCAATTTATGACACTGATCTCCCAAACGACCCCGCAACCTCTGCACCCGACGGACCCCATTATCATTAATGCCTGAAGGCAGACGGACCGCATTATCATCGGTGGGGTCCACTGGGTACTTTTTGGGTCCTGCATATTCCGGGTCCAACACTTCTGGTTTCTTCATTGTTCTGCTTTGAGGATGAAGCCAAACAGCGCTGCTGTGACGCCGGGCTTGCTAGCCAAGGGAAGCAGATGTATCTGGGTCCGTGAACCCGGTGCGCCCTCCGAGGTCGGGCAGCATGCTGTGCCGCCCTCATATGAGGTGCTGATCATACAGGGAATTAAAGCCTCACTAATATTTGTCTCTGAGACTTGGATGTTGTCCATTGAATGCGGTTATTCTTTGTCCTCCACGCAGCCCCCCACTGCAGCCAGCTGGGATACTATGTGGGGGAGACGCCGGCTCTGTGCCAGTAGTAAGGAGCTTCATGCCTCGTCTAATGATCTGCATCCCCAACGCTGGATGTGGGATATTAACATCATATATGCAATTCATCAAGTACAACCGTCATCCTGCAGCGATGAGATCCCAGATATGTACTGAGGCAACATAGACAAGTGGGAGGAATAAGAACGGGGCCTCTCGCTGGTGCAAGTTCACGTAATGGACCCCCCTCGCTGCCCCTCTCCTCTCTGCCTGCTGCCCCTCTGCTGCATACATAGTAACATAGTAACATAGTAACATAGTAACATAGTAACATAGTTCGTAAGGCTGAATGAAGACAATGTCCATTTAGTCCAGCCTGTTTATCCTCCTGTGTTGTTGATCCAGAGGAAGGAAAAAAACCCCAAGAGGCAGGAGCCAATTAGCCCTTTTGGGGGAAAAATTCCTTCCCGACTCCCTAATGGCAATTAGACTGTTCCCTGGACCAACCCCTAATAGTTCCTACCTGCCTGTATACCAGGATTAACAAATAACCTAAGATTTATATCCTGTAATATCCTTCCTCTCCAGAAAGACATCCAGTCCCTCTTATACTCCTCTATGGATCCTGCCATCACCACGTCCTCAGGCAGAGAGTTCCACAGTCTCACTGCTCTTACAGTAAAGAACCCCCTTCTGTGTTGGTGATGAAACCTGCTTTCTTCTAGACGTAGCGGATGTCCTCTTGTTACCGTCATGGTCCTGGGTGTAAACAGATCCTGGCAGAGATCCTTGTATCGTCCCCTCATGTATTTATACAGAGTTATTTGGTCACCCCTTAGCCGTCTTTTTTCCGGGGTGAATAATCCCAGTTTTGGTGCCTCTCTGGGTATTCCAGTCCCGTCATTCCATGTATTAGTTTAGTTGCCCTTCTTTGAACCCCCTCTAGCACTGTAACATCCCTCCTGAGCCCCGGTGACCAGAACTGTACACAGTATTCCATGTGGGGCCTGACAAGTGCCTTATATAGTGGAAGAATAATGATCTCGCCCCTCGCCCATATACCTCTTTTACTGCACCCCAAGACTTTATGAGCTTTTGCAGCAGCTGACTGGCATTGGTTGCTCCAGGTAAATCTACAATCCACTGGTACCCCCAGATCTTTTCCCTAGCGGTACCCCATTTAGTGTATATTGGTGACATCCGTTTCTCCTGCCCATGTGCAGAACCTTACATTTATCAATATTGACCTCCATTCACCATTCCCCGTCTTATCTCGGTCCGTTTGTAGCCGCACATTGTCCTCCGCTGTATTGGTTATATTGTATAAATTTGTGTCATCTACAAATATTGATATATTACTGTGCAGCCCCTCTATCAGGCGTGGGTAAATATATTAAACAGAATGGGACCCAATACTGAACCCTGTGGCCCCCACTAGCGACTGTGGTCCAATCAGAGTATGAGCCATTTATTACACCCCTCTGCTTTTTATCTCTGAGCCAATTCTTTACCCAATTACACACGTTTTCACCCGCTGCCCCTCTCTTCACCCCCGTGCTGCCCCTCTCTTCACCCCTGTGCTGCCCCTCTGCTCTCTGCCCGCTGCCCCTCTCTTCACCCCCGTGCTGCCCCTCTGCTCTCTGCCCCTCTGCTCTCTGCCCCTCTGCTCTCTGCCCGCTGCCCCTCTCTTCACCCCCGTGCTGCTCCTCTCTTCACCCCTGTGCTGCCCCTCTGCTCTCTGCCCGCTGCCCCTCTCTTCACCCCCGTGCTGCCCCTCTGTTCTCTGCCCCTCTGCTCTCTGCCCGCTGCCCCTCTCTTCACCCCCGTGCTGCTCCTCTCTTCACCCCTGTGCTGCCCCTCTGCTCTCTGCCCGCTGCCCCTCTCTTCACCCCCGTGCTGCCCCTCTGCTCTCTGCCCCTCTGCTCTCTGCCCGCTGCCCCTCTCTTCACCCCCGTGCTGCCCCTCTCTTCACCCCCGTGCTGCCCCTCTGCTCTCTGCCTGCTGCCCCTCTGCTCTCTGCCCGCTGACCCTCTCTTCACCCCCGTGCTGCTCCTCTCTTCACCCCCGTGCTGCCCCTCTGCTCTCTGCCCACTGCCCCTCTCTTCACCCCCCCTGTGCTGCCCCTCTGCTCTCTGCCTGCTGCCCCTCTCTTCACCCCCGTGCTGCCCCTCTGCTCTCTGCCCGCTGCCCCTCTCTTCACCCCCGTGCAGCCCCTCTCTTCACCCCCGTGCTGCCCCTCTGCTCTCTGCCCCTCTGCTCTCTGCCCGCTGCCCCTCTTCACCCCCGTGCTGCCCCTCTCTTCACCCCCGTGCTGCCCCTCTGCTCTCTGCCTGCTGCCCCTCTGCTCTTTGCCCGCTGACCCTCTCTTCACCCCCGTGCTGCTCCTCTCTTCACCCCCGTGCTGCCCCTCTGCTCTCTGCCCACTGCCCCTCTCTTCACCCCCCCTGTGCTGCCCCTCTGCTCTCTGCGTGCTGCCCCTCTCGTCACCCCCGTGCTGCCCCTCTCTTCACCCCCGTGCAGCCCCTTTCTTCACACCCGTGCTGCCGCTCTGCTCTCTGCCCGCTGCTCCTCTCTTCACCCCCGTGCAGCCCCTCTCTTCACACCCGTGCTGCCACTCTGCTCTCTGCCCGCTGCCCCTCTCTTCACCCCCGTGCTGCCCCTCTGCTCTCTGCCTGCTGCTCCTCTCTTCACGCCTGTGCTGCCGCTCTGCTCTCTGCCCGCTGCCCCTCTCTTCACCCCCGTGCAGCCCCTCTATTCACGCCCGTGCTGCCCCTCTGCCTGCTGCCCCTCTCTTCACGCCCGTGTTGCCGCTCTGCTCTCTGCCCGCTGCCCCTCTCTTCACCCGGTGCAGCCCCTCTCTTCCCGCCCATGCTGCCACTCTGCCCGCTGCCCCTCTCTTCACCCCCGTGCTGCCCCTCTGCTCTGTGCCTGCTGCCTCTCACCTCACCCCCGTGCTGCCCCTCTGCTCTCTGCCCGCTGCCCCTCTCTTCACCCCCGTGCTGCCCCTCTGCTCTCTGCCTGCTGCTGCTCACCTCACCCCCGTGCTGCCCCTCTGCTCTCTGCCTGCTGCCCCTCTGCTCTCTGCCCGCTGCCCCTCTCTTCACCCCCGTGCTGCCCCTCTGCTCTCTGCCTGCTGCCCCTGCTGCCGCTCACCTCACCCCATCGTTCTGTAGCCTTTTCACACAGAAGAGCAGCATTCCCATTTCCCTGTCACTAAAGACCCTTCTCTGTAAGAAGGTGTCTTGTTGTGATTGTTTCTTTATTCTGTATCTGCCCTCTGAGTGTTGGTAAGGGCAACCCATGCCCAGTGCAGTGCACCAATCTTCCATCACCCTGCTAACCAGGTTGGGGTATATAATAGGGGGCGTAAGCAAAAGCAGAAGTAGCCTGATGTGGTTCTTCCTTCAAGTGTTAACCAATAGTTATGAATCAGTGAATAAGCCGGCTGGGGATGTTAGTCCACCAGAGTCTGAGCGCACATGAAATAAACACCATCTCCTGAAGGAGGTCCTGGGGGTCTTATCAAATGTCGTACATCAAGAGGGGATCCAGTTCAGCTTTTTGGCCATTTAAATGTTGAAGTCAGAACAGAAAGTGTTAACAGTGGGGATCGGAGTTGTGTTTGATCCCCACCATTAGCGCGGGGTGTTAGCTGTCAACAACAGGTGAAGCTGCTGTGTATGGAAGGGACTTGGACCCCGAGCCCAATGCAATGTCCCCAGCCTCGGCTCTCCACGTACTTCAACAGCTTGGACAGAGACCCAAGAAGAGACTCAGTGGAAGCGCCTCCATACGGGATCAACGTCTGTAACTCGGCTCCACCGGCAGGTTGTGAACGGTGCAAGAGCAGCAAGAGTTAAAAAAGTGTAGTAGGTGAGCTTCCCATCAAGGTGAGTGCGGTATATATATAATAGGGTGGACTGGAATGTAGTCGGCACCGACCTCGGTCAGATGCTAGTGGAATTGGCTTGCACGGAGTTTGTACTTGGTTGTGATTGGTCAAGATGATTCTGCAAACGGGTATTGGGCTGGTGGTTGTAAAGACCCCCATGGGCAGCAGAAGCTAGAATCCCGGCAGCGCTTCTGAAAGTGAATACTGAAAGCAAACAATGTGTAAGAGGACTCACCCCGGTGCCCAACTAACCCTAACCTGTGACCCTACGGCATGAACAGAAGGTGCACCAGACCTCCACCAATGGGGAGGATCCGAGCCTCGCAAAAAAAGACAAGAGCACTATCCTTCATGCCTATAGGCTGCAGGGCGTTGTATACAAGAGGCGGGTGCAATGCCCAGGCACTGTCTCACTTGGACCAATGGCAGGATGGAAAGCTTGGGCTAGAGCTGTCAGCCATCTTGGCCTGCGCTGCCCTCCAGGCTTCAGAAAGAGACTTTGTAAAATTGCTGGTACTATTCTGCGGTTTCAGGAGTCCATTGAGCTGGTGAACCTGTAACCAACTCGCTTGTAATACCATTTAAAGGGACAGTAGCCCCTAATAGGGTCGTGCCTCAGCATGAGAATTAAAAATATGCCTTGTTTGCGCCAAAAGCTGTCTGAGATTCCAGAGGGGCGTGCCATCGCTTTAAGACGCAATACGCGATGGAGCATTCATGGCTGCCGCATCGCATTACCTGCTTATTCCTCTGTTGGTCTGGTGCAGAGAAGTTATTATAAGGCTCATCCAGACTTACGGAAATGACGCTTCAGAACATCTCAATAGACTGTGAGGCTTATTCACTGGCATGTCACCCAGCGGTCGAAGGAAATCCTGTGCTATGAGCGAAGAGGGACAAGTGTATTAATACAGGTGCCCCATCTGGTGGCAGCACCGAGGGCCCCATCTGGTGGCAGCGCCGTGGGCCCCATCTGGTGGCAGCGCCGTGGGCCCCATCTGGTGGCAGTGCCGTGGGCCCCATCTGGTGGCAGCGCCGTGGACCCCATCTGGTGGCAGCGCCGTGGGCCCCATCTGGTGGCAGCGCCGTGGGCCCCATCTGGTGGCAGCGCCGTGGGCCCCATCTGGTGGCAGCGCCGTGGGCCCCATCTGGTGGCAGCGCCGTGGACCCCATCTGGTGGCAGTGCCGTGGGCCCCATCTGGTGGCAGCGCCGTGGACCCCATCTGGTGGCAGTGCCGTGGGCCCCATCTGGTGGCAGTGCCGTGGGCCCCATCTGGTGGCAGCGCCGTGGACCCCATCTGGTGGCAGTGCCGTGGGCCCCATCTGGTGGCAGCGCCGTGAACCCCATGGAAATCCCTGCATACCAGCTGGAGGTTAGCTGTAATGTATGTCACTTTCTGGCGTAGATCATAGTAAATATGATGGCCGTCAATGGCTCCGCCTCCTAAAACTGCATCCTGCCCACTCTCTGAAAAAAGTGGCAGGCTGCGGCTTCAATGCCCAAACAGTTGCAGTTGTGACTTTTGGACCCCAGGGCTTCTTAGATCGCCCCCCTGTGTTCAGATTTCATCCCTGCCCCCAGTGAGGCAGCGGCCTGCACCGCAGACTGCTACATTGTATCAAGACAGAGAAGAGTTTGTGTGTCTGTTGGGATTAGTTCCTAGAGGATCATCAGCACTGGTTACAACTGTAACAAACCCTCAGATGGGAGACATCTTCATTTTCTATTGGTTCCCTGGATTGGAGGTAAATAAGAACAGACAGCGATGATGAAAAATACTAAATCTATTGTAAAGCTGCAGAATATTGCATTATGGGATATTGAACCGGTTTTCATATATAATCGTACACTGTACATGGATTTACTTTTTTGCATTTATTTTGACTACAGTCACATCCAGAGCTGCATCCAGAATTCCCAAGCTTTTCCTGGGAGCAGTGCATCTCGGACGGCGAGTTATCAGGTCACATGGCTGGATGCTCAGGTACAGATATAACGCTCTCTGTTTCCTAGAACAACCCACAGACTTTTGAAAGCAGCTCTGGGTGTGTTTAGAGCAAATGATAAAAAAGAACTCAAATTTCTGCAAAAACAATACATCTGGCTTTTCCAACTAGAGAAGGAGTTGAAGCATTAGAGATAAGAGCTACATAAAGCCGACATAAATTCTGCATACTAGGGGCTTCCCGGACCCCCACTGAAGTAAGCGCTTCCCTTCATTGGCCATTATGTACACACTTTGCTGCTGAAGCCGCACTTTGAGCGTCGGGTTTTATTTCCCTGTATTTCTGAGGAAGAGACATTTTGGCCTCGAAACATGTAAAATTGCTGGTGCAATAAAAGAGAAGTTTCACCTTCCGGCTGCAACTACTGGGGGGATTAATTGTGGGGGAACTTCTGAGGCCCCTTATCGGAGATACCCCCTTCTCTTCTCCAGCTTACAGTGACACAAATTCATCAAATGTCGCACTATGTGGATACAAGGGAGGATGGCGGCTGCTCTCCTGCACTGCATTTTGGGTAACCCTTGTCCAACAGCCCCCCCATATTGAGTTGATTTTGGTAGATCCTGCTGCTTGCGGCGGCCACTACAGGGGATCTGTTGTATTACATGCTGGATCCACTAGAGATCCACTCTTGGTTAGTGGCTCAAGCTTATAGAGGGGCCCCAATGTGTTACGTTTTGGTCAGACAACCTCTTTAACTTCATTCTCCTTAAAGGGGTCTTCCAGGCAATTTTTATTGAGACCTACCCTCGGCCACTGAGGAGCCCAACCGGTCATCTGTTCTGGTGCCCGCTGTCACAGACAGAATTCACTGGGTACGGGACAGAAGCTGATGCTCCGGTGTAGTGGCCGCTGAGGGGGCAGCACACCCCACCCCCCCCTGCGCCCCCCTGTCCCCGCCGGAGGTCATCTTCTTTATGCAACAGTCAATGGTTTACTCTGACGGAAATAATGCAGATGACCTTCATGAGCTAAACCACAAATCAATGGCGGTTAGCTCCACTTTAATGACGCTTGTTAATTAGAGGTGGGAGTAGAGCCCCCCCGCAGCACTGTCCTCTATGTGAATGTCCGCTTGTGGATTCCGGGGGCTTGCAGGGTGGGAACCTACCAGGAATCCCAAAGTACCCCAGGACAGCCCTCGGCTATACGCCCTATTAGCGCATGTGACGCCAATATGGTGGACCTGCCCCTCCACTGATCTCATGGCTGCCATGTAATATATTTCCTCTGAAGTGGCTGCTGGAAAAGTCTGGCGGGTCGTAACTTTCCCTGGCAATCGGCGCCAGTATCAGAAGACTTGGCATGGAGAGAGGATGCCGGACCTGCTGTGTCCTGGGTCGGGGCTGCACAGCTTTCCACTTCTCTCCTTCAGACACCTTCTCCTTTGTAAGATTCGACTTCCGGCACTTTGAATCTATCGAGTGGTGGTGGTGGGGCCCTGGGGTGGTGGGGTGTCCCCTCCGCTCACTGTCAATGGATGATACAAGTGGGTGAAGGAGACCCGACGTCACCCATTAGCAGTGAGCGGAGAACACCCCATTGACGGCCAAAGTGCCAAATCTAATGGAGTTCACCGCAGGGAAATGTGTGTGGGGGGGCAGTGGGCCGAGGCTGTGAAACTATGGAGCCAGTCCCGCTGCCCCGAGGACATGATGGCCAGAGGCCAGCTGAGCCTCTACTAAACAGCAAGCTAGAGGCTACATGGGGGTGAACAGAGGAACACGGATATTGGGGTGCAGTGAGAGGATTTCATGCATCTGCTGGGCCACAAAGGGTGCCATTAAGACACGGAGCAGACGAGGGCAGACAGGGTCCTCTAGTGGTGAGATCTGGGCTCTGCTCCCCCGTCATCCCGGGTGACTCGCTGACCCATATGAGGTGTGCCGAGTGACCCGAAGAGACTTTCTCTGCTCGCTAGTTGATTCTCATAGGAAGGAATAGAGACGGTGACTTCCGGGGTGCTGGAGGATGCAGCTCAGCATGGCGTCCATCATGTGGGACCGATACCTCTTTGATATAACGATCGCCAAGTATATTATGTGCCCTCCGATGCTCTCCATGCCAGTTGCACACTTGGGGAAATGATAAAAAGTTTCCCTGGAGTGGCTCCTTAAAGGGGTATTCCTCATAGCCGAGATGGGAAACCGCTGCCATGGCAACCCACTATTCATCGCTGAGTGCAGTTCTGTTTGAAGCAAAGGAGAGTTACGTAAACAGCGCTGCGCTAAGTGCTCAGCTCTTCCCAACAGGTCGGCGCAAAACCCCTTCCAGTAAGAACTCCAAATTACCACCGGAAGCTTTTCCATAGAAGTGTCATTCGTTTCTGACTGCTCCTTTAAAAGTCGATGTGCCCCATGGTCGCCTCCGGCAGGAATTAGGGACTGTGACAATTTCATTCCTATGAGATTGCATTCATTCTGTACGGAGAAATAGACTTGACATTAATAGGAGTTTCAGGTCCAGCCGGAGACGTGAAAGCGGAATGAGCCGAGCGCAAGAGAGGGAAGCAATATCCGATATTAAATGTATCCATATTCATCGCCGCCTTCCAATGGCTGATTAGACTGAGCGCCAGCGACTCAAATGGTAATTGTGTTCTAGAAAAGGCCATCGTCCCGATCTGCGCTCTGAATGTCATAACAAAGGCGGATGAATATTCCTGCAGGATCCTGGAGACACAATGAAGACGAGCGAAGTCCACCAGTGAATCACCTTCATCATGTGCAAAGTCATCTACGGAGGAGGATCTCGAGGGGCCGCAGTGGGGTTGGTCCCAGCAGGAGACACCGAGTCAGCCTGTAGATCCCAGACCTTGTAATGGCTACAAAGTGCATGATGTTACAGCAGCCGTCTATAACCCCTTCCTCAGGCTTCATGGAACGGCTGTGGATGGGCACATATAAACGTTGATTTCTGCGTCCGAGTAGCTGTCAGGTTTATGGTGGGGGGAAGGCATTGAGTCTCTCATGGAATTGTATTAGTTCTTGTCCGCTGTTGGTCCGGATGATTATGATGTCATTGATGTAGCAGAAGTCGGCCAATGGTTTGTTGGAGGCCAGAAAGTCACTCTCCAGTTCAGGGAGAAATAATTGTGTCTGAGGATGAACCTTGGGAGATGTAACACCGACTCAGAGGCGACCCCATTGGCCTCAAGGCGCTCCTGGCAGGTGGTCCGTCCATCTTCATGGGGGATGTTGGAGTATAAGGATTCCACATCCATGGTGGCCCGGATGGCGCCGGCGGGGAGGGGACCAATGGTGGACAGTTTGTTCAGTAGGTCTCTGGGGTTCCACAGTGGTACGCCGTTTATATGCATTACACTGAATGGCCCCTTTATTATAGCCCCCCACCCTTTATTATAGCCCCCCACCCTTTAGTAGAGCCCCCCACCCTTTATTATAGCCCCCACCCTTTATTATAGCCCCCCACCCTTTAGTAGAGCCCCCCACCCTCTCACGATTGGCGATCCCTGTGTTGGAGTAATTTAGGGGATCCTCTCCAGGCATCGCAGCCTCATCAGTCGGGTGTGCCTAATCCTTATTTATCAACACTCAGACATGAGACCAGTCCGGCGGCTCCAAGCCTTTTATTATGGTTTATAGCCACATTTGTCAGAAGCTGCCTTACCCTCCCCCCCCCAACCAATAAATATCTCCTAGCGAATCGCCGTACGTTTACATCCTGCGCACATTTATGTATCCATATGGCCTTTCATGCATCTTACAGCTTGTATTCCTTGTTCTAAAACACTCCTTGAGAAGAGACGTTCAGGTGAGCAGAAGGAGCGCCAAAATATCTGGAAGCCCAAACCCGAGGGCGTCCGCCAGAAGAAGAGCTCGTTGGTCCTATATACTGTGAAGCGAAACAAAATGGTTGAAGGATTGATGTGTTTTTAAATACTCTCACACCTCGATGGCAATCACCCTGCTCCCCCGGAGTGCGGCAGAAAGTCACGTGACAAGTTTTCCGTGGATCATTTTCAGTATGAATCCACATTAGATGGAAGATCCAGCGATCGGTGCGACTTCCAACGAGGCCGGTCATCGGTGCTAGACTAGCCGGGGTCTCACCGCCAACCACGGGGGGGTTTATCATGTAACGGTGTGGAGAGTATACAGAGAATGGCGCGATCGAGGAAAACATCCAGCGAAAGGGGATCCTGTGGGGGGGAAACAACTCATCACTGAAAGGGGTCGGAGGAGGATGTCAGGAATCGTTCTGACCAACAGGCTGCACAGTCAGCTGAATACAACGCTGGAGCTCCAACTAACGTGTCCGAATGCACAACTCGCCGTTCCTCCGCACGGATGGTATAACAGCGGGCGACCAGTTCCAGCGCCATTGTGTCTAAGAGA
Organism: Eleutherodactylus coqui; assembly: GCF_035609145.1. Lineage (NCBI taxonomy): Eukaryota > Metazoa > Chordata > Amphibia > Anura > Eleutherodactylidae > Eleutherodactylus > Eleutherodactylus coqui. Next base: position 903,690 of record NC_089847.1, on the reverse strand, counting down.
AACAGAAAGACTCCAGCGGGCAAAAGAGCGCAAAACTTGTATCACTGAGCAGCGGAAGAACATCTCCTGGTCAGATGGGGCCAGAATTATGTGCTGATGGGAGGGCAGAATTAGGTGCAAGCAGCATGAATCGCTGACCCCTTCCTTTCAGCTGGTCAGGGCGTGTCAGCACCACCATCTAATCTGCAGGGACTACAAGCAGCTTCCTGTCCGCAGGGGCCGGTGTTCCTGCAGGAGGATTTCATCATCTCATAGAATCTACGCCACAAGGAATTGCTGCTTTTCTGAAGGGTGAAGAAGTCCAACGCGACTGGATGGGGACTAATAAAGGGGTCATTTTAAGCACATGGTTTTATATATGGTGGCATGGGGTTTTACTTGCCTGCGGATCGCTGACCTCACGCCAGACATGGGCACCTCACGAGTATAAAGGCTCCAGGAGACGAGCAGACAGTCCACTATCCAGGGTTCACAGCCCACTGGGCCTCCATCACCAACCCCACCGGGGCGTCCTCCTCTGTCAGGCTGGTCCGCACCGGACTTTAGGCTCCATGTTCCTAAGGCCTCCTGTTCACGGACGATTGTTCACTGCGTTTCACGTGGCGATAATCCGGCTGTGGGAAATGCAGTGAACGCTCTCCACAGACCGAGGCCTCATGTCCACTAGCTAAATGGAATTGCGGATTCCGCGGGTGAAATTTTGCCCATAGGAAATCATTGGCTGTCTGAATTTTGTACCCGCAGATGGCATTTTAATCGATTTGCGTTTTTCACGCGCGGAAAAAAATCGCACCTCGCTCCATTTTAGGTCTCATGTCCATGGCTAAAATGTAATTAAAAATCTGCAGCGTTTCTCCCGCAGCGTGATCCGCACCCCATAGGGATGCATTGGACACCCACAGGTAGTTAAATACCTGCGGATGTCATTTTCCCTTGAGGCGCGGATCCGCGTGCAGGAAAACACCCGCGGCATGCTCCACTTCAGTGCGGATCTCCTGCAGGCTTCTATTAAAGCCTATGGAAGCCGTCCGGATCCGCGGCACATTATACATTACATTATAGTCCCAGCAGACTTGCAAAAAAAAAAAGAGGCAACAAGCTCAGCGCCTGTAAACACGTCCACGTAGTCCGGAGCGCTTGTAGATGAAAAAGCGTATGCAGCTCCAGATCTCCATAGTGGAGAGCAGTACAATAATGAGTGTCTGCAGGCAGCAGTGAAGCATGGTGGAGAGCGGTACAATGAGTGCCTGCAGGCAGTAGTGAAGCACGGTGGAGAGCGGTACAATAATGAGTGTCTGCAGGCAGCAGTGAGGCATGGTGGAAAGCAGTACAATAATGAGTGTCTGCAGGCAGCAGTGAAGCATGGTGGAGAGAAGTACAATAATGAGTGGCTGCAGGCAGCAGTGAAGCATGGTGGAAAGCAGTACAATAATGAGTGTCTGCAGGCAGCAGTGAAGCATGGTGGAGAGCAGTAAAATAATGAGTGGCTGCAGGCAGCAGTATGGGGAAGAGCGGTACAATAATGAGTGTCTGCAGGCAGCAGTGAAGCATGGGGGACAACGGTACAATAATCAGTGTCTGCAGGCAGGAGGGAAGCATGGTGAAGAGCTGTACAATAATGAGTGTCTGCAGGCAGCAGTGAAGCATGGTGAAGAACGGTGCAATAATGAGTGTCTGCAGGCAGCAGTGAAGCATGGTGGAGAGCGGTACAATAATGAGTGTCTGCAGGCAGCAGTGAAGCATGGTGAAGAGCGGTACAATAATGAGTGTCTGCAGGCAGCAGTGAAGCATGGGGGAGAGCAGTACAATGAGGAGTGTCTGCAGGCAGCAGTGAATCATGGGGGACAACGGTACAATGAGGAGTGTCTGCAGGCAGCAGTAAAGCATGGGGGACAATGGTACAATAATGAGTGTCTGCAGGCAGCAGTGAGGCATAGTTGAGAGCGGTACAATAATGAGTGTCTGCAGGCAGCAGTGAAGCATGGTGGAAAACAATATAATAATGAGTGCTGCAGGCAGCAGTGAAGCATGGTGAAGAGCGGTACAATAATGAGTTTCTGCAGGCAGCAGTGAAGCATGGGGGGAGCGGTACAATAATGAGTGTCTGTAGGTAGCAGTGATGCATGGTAGAGAGCGGTACAATAATGAGTGTCTGCAGGCAGCGGTGAAGCATGGGGGGGAGCCGTATAATAATGAATTTCTGCAGGCAGCAGTGAAGCATGGTGGAGAGCAGTACAAAATGAATGTCTGCAGGCTGCAGTGAAGCATGGGGGGAGCGGTACAATAATGAGTGTCTGCAGGCAGCAGTGAAGCATGGTGGGAGCGGTACAATAATGAGTGTCTGCAGGCAGTACTGAAGCATGGTGGAGAGCATTACAATAATGAGTGTCTGCAGGTAGCAGTAAAGCATGGTGAAGAGCAGTACAATAATGAGTGTCTGCAGGCAGCAGTGAAGCATGGGGGGAGCGGTACAATAATGAGTGTCTGCAGGCAGCAGTGAAGTATGAATGAGAGCGGTACAATAATGAGTGTCTGCAGGCAGCAGTGAAGCATAGTGGAGAGCAGTACAATAATGAGTGTCTGCAGGCAGCAGTGAAGCATGGTGGAGAGCGGTACAATAATGGGTGTCTGCAGGCAGCAGTGAAGCATGGGGGAGCGGTACAATAATGAGTGTCTGCAGGCAGCAGTGAAGCATGGTGGAGAGCATTACAATAATGAGTGTCTGCAGGCAGCAGTGAAGCATGGTGGAGAGCATTACAATAATGAGTGTCTGCAGGCAGCAGTGAAGCATGGGGGAGCGGTACAATAATGAGTGTCTGCAGGCAGCAGTGAAGCATGGTGGAGAGCATTACAATAATGAGTGTCTGCAGGCAGCAGTGAAGCATGGTGGAGAGCAGTACAATAATGAGTGTCTGCAGGCAGCAGTGAAGCATGGGGGAGCGGTACAATAATGAGTGTCTGTAGTTATTTAAAACTATCTCCAGTGTTGGGAAGAACAGGGAGTCCTGGAGGTTATGATGTGGCCCCCACTGATCTCACATTATCCTGTCTGTCTGGGATTACATGAAGAGACAGAGGGATTGGAGCGAGCCGCATTCACAGAAGATCTCTGCTTAGTCCTCCAAGATGTCTGGAGCAGCCTCCCTGCCGAGTGCCTTCAAAAGCTGTGTGCAAGTGTTGCCCGAGAAGAACTGATGAAGATGAAGGGCGTCACAATGGATACTGATGGGTTACATTTCCCTTTTGTTTGACCACTTTGTATTTTGTTATTTGACAAAATAAACTCTTAACCCTTTTATATCTGGAAGCGTTTTTACTCTGCAGCTTTCTTTGCACCGTACTGTAGTACACATATATAACACACGTGTGCGTGTACACGCAGTGCATGTAGAACTTTCCACCACTCCTATTTTATAATAATGAGCAGCCTTTTTTCTCAGTGGATATAAGTTGGGATCGTACCTGTTTCCTTGAGGATAGCGCCCCCTTAGGCCGATTACGATTGTTCATCCTGTTGCTGTCGGATTCTGCACCATTCTTTTCCTTGCTGCTTTTCTCCCTCCATCTCTCTGTGTTGCTCTCAGGGTGATTGGGGATCGGACTGAGGAACAAGATCCGACCAATCAGCCCATATAAGATGGTGGCCACAAACAGCGGGATCACATAGAATATAGCAAAGTCTGTGAAGTAAATGGGCAGGTAGAGGTTCCGGGAGACCTTGTAACCACACTCCACCTGCTGGGTCTTGTTCACTTGAATGTCCACGAGGAAGAACCACAACATGCAGTAAATGCAGGTGAAGAACCAAACGATGGCGATGATGCGCTTGGCACGAGACACGGTGCACACTGTCTGCGCCTTCATAGGGTGGCAGATGGCAATGTACCTACAGAGGAGATATCACATGGTCAACATCTTCACCGATGACCCTCTTCTTCACTGAGCTGTGCCTTTTAATGGGGTCAAACTCCACCCAACTACAGACCCAGAGATAAAACCGTTCCTGTTAACCAACTCCTGGCCCGGCTATAGTGATGAGCGAGCATACTCGCTAAGGGCATTGCCATACTGGTAGGCAATCCAGCTTGGAGAGGGGGAGCCAGTCCTGCTTGGTCCAAACCCTGTGCAGGGCTTCCTTCTCCAGAGGAACTGCACTGATTGCAAACAATGGATTTGGGTAATTGTCCTAAAAGTCATGGAAAGGGAGTGAAGGGGGAACCAACACAAGGCCCTTCTGTACTGGGAAGGGAACAACCACCATCATGGGAGTCCTGCTCTTCAATGTACACAATTGACTAATTCCATGAGGTGTTAATCCAGAAGAAACAAAAACATGCCCCTTGTGAGGTAGATGACAAGGGTCCTCATGTAAGAGGGCGAAGACTTCCCTAGCTGCAGATACAACAATCAGACTCTACCCCTGGGTCATTGGCCACATCCGTTGGACACAAGCGGTTTAATCACTTGCAGAACTGAAGGAACATAACCGGCCAGCCTTGTAACCAGTAGCCCCTGACTAGGATAGCCCCTAACTGCAGGGGGTGATTGGTCAAACGTCAGCTCAGCAGATCAACCCCAGGCTTCACTTTACCCCTTCTTATAGCTCCTTGGATGACTTCTAATTAAATACCACATTAGTGATCGTATGAACCCCTGCGCTGCTCAGGTCCGCTCCCACTGCTGCAACGTGTCAGACTTACCTTTCCACAGTAAAAGCGGTGATGGAACAGGAGGAGGCGTTGATCCCTAAATACTGGAAGTAGGTAATCCCGAGACATCCAGCGTGCCCATATATCCATGTTCCTGCCAGGCTGTCTGATACATTGGGCAATCCAGCAGCCACCAGGACCATCAAGTCAGCCACTGCCAAGCTGACCAAATAACAGTTGGTGGGGGTCCTCATGTCCCGAGTTGTGAACACCACCAAGACCACCATGATGTTCCCTATTATACCAACACCACAAATCAACAGGACTAGAAACACCGAGATGGCTTTGTACTCGATCATACTGGCCACCAAGTCTTTGTTGGCCAAGGAGATGTTGGTTGGGCTGTCGAATTTGCTGCCATTCTCCATGTTGCATCTAGATGGACTTATCTACAATAGTAACTTCATGGCGGGCTCAGGATCAGCGCCGGAGGAGGTCTCTCTCATCAGAAATCCTGGGATGGATAGGTTGCTCCATTGCAGTCAACATCTGCAAAGAAAAGTGGAGTCAGACATTTATGTTCCCGAAGTTTAAATGAATTTCAAAATATAGAAGGGAAAGAAATTAAACCGACTGCAGGAATAAAAAGGCAAATATAACTCCCCTGTTAAATCCCCCGCCGCTCCAGTGCCGATGTACTGGTGGGCCCCACTGGCTTCTGCTTGGTTTCCTGCACCAAAGATGCTAATGATCACTGCAGCCAATCACTGACCTCGGGGGCCTCGCTCTGTAGGGGTCAGCATCACCACTGAGGCCAGAGAATGGCAGGAAAGGAAACAGCAGTAGGGGCCACAAGAGCATTGGAGCTGCCAGCCCACCCCAAAGACAGCAGTCAGGCACCTCCCCTTAATGTCCCTCACCAAGCAAAACACGGCCTGTCCTGGAGGGTCCCTTTAAGGATCTGCAAAATTGCTAATATTTATACTGCTTGTTACCTGAATATAAAGGAGACAAAAATTATGACGACTGCAAAAAAAACAGCCGAATTCAAAGCAAAACCGAAGATGAGGTCATAGAATGTGTGCGAGACGCCACCCTCCGTGGGGCGAAGAATGACCAGGCTGGATAATCTATGGCAGAGGTACAACGTAGGAGAGCATTGGGGCGAAGCGCGGCGCTAAACACGGACAAAATCTAGAAAAGCCGGGATACCGGCATAGCAACTAAACACAGGATCGTGCAACCACCGATCACATGGGAGCGGGGCGGCGGGGGAGGCTGGGGGGACCGATGACCTGGAGCTGCTGCGTATGACCTGGACGGCGAGAGGAACAAACAGAGACGTCCTGAATGGTAAAAGACCTGATATATCATGAGAGGACAAGGCGAGGAGGCTCAGGCTGACGGGAGGACAAGGCGAAGAGGCTCAGGCTGACGGGAGGACAAGGTGAGGAGGCTCAGGCTGACGGGAGGACAAGGCGAGGAGGCTCAGGCTCGCGAGAGGACAAGGCGAGGAGGCTCAGGCTGACGGGAGGACAAGGCGAGGAGGCTCAGGCTGACGGGAGGACAAGGCGAGGAGGCTCAGGCTGACGGGAGGACAAGGCGAAGAGGCTCAGGCTGACGGGAGGACAAGGTGAGGAGGCTCAGGCTGACGGGAGGACAAGGCGAGGAGGCTCAGGCTCGCGAGAGGACAAGGCGAGGAGGCTCAGGCTGATGGGAGGACAAGGCGAGGAGGCTCAGGCTCGCGAGAGGACAAGGCGAGGAGGCTCAGGCTGATGGGAGGACAAGATGGCCGGGCTCCATGTCGCGGGAGGACAAGATGGCCGGGCTCAACCTCACGTATTTTGGCCATGTAATGTGAGTAGAGTTGCTGGATAAATCTATAATTCCTGGACAGATCAGTGGAAAAAGAAGACTCAGCCGCCAAAGAACACGATGGCTGATACTGTCAGAGGCGATACTGGCATGGACATCACATAACGGAAAAAAGCAGTGCAAAACCGAAAAACATGGAGGGAGCTCGCCTTTGGGGTTGCCGAGGGTTGTGAGTAACTTAACATATTGCCTGCAGACGATCTGCTGATACCTTCTAGGCAGGGAGAACATAAACATTGGGGGGAATTCATGTTTCCAATATATTTCTATCCAGACATAACGTAACATTATATAGCCAGAGCTCCAGCAGATTAGATACTCGTTCCATCCAAGGCCACATCATTATGGGATGACACATAGCACTCAGCTCAATGTCCGAATGCAGGGGGCACAAACATTGCAGTCCGATTCCAAGGGTAACCAGCAGAGCAATGGATGTGTCTGGAGCAAGAGATAAGATTTACCACTTGTGCTAATAAAAGTGAAGGATTTCTACCCCTTTGGTGATATTTGCTGGGCTGTTAGATTCAGATAACACGCTGGGTACACATTGAGGATAGGAAGACCTCGTTTTATGCAGGGGACAGTGAGGACGTTCAATGGGATGAAACTGAAAGGGAGGAGACACAGATTAGATATTAGACAGTGAGGGGATCAATGAGTGGAACAGGTTGCCACAGGAGGTGGGGAGTTCTCCTTCAATGGGATGAAACTGAAAGGGAGGGGACACAGATTAGGTATTAGACAGTGAGGGGGATCAATGAGTGGAACAGGTTACCATGGGAGGTGGGGAGTTCTCCTTCAATGGAAGTCTTCAGAGGCCGGACAGACATCTGTCTGGGATGATTTAGTGGTCCTGCACTGAGCAGGGGGTCGGACCTGATGACCCCCGGATGACCCTGGAGAACCCTTTCATCCTGATGACCGGGAGGTCCCACCAGACTATGACCCTATGATCCTCCACCAGTTGAGGGCATTACTATGAGCATCGAGACGCTTCTAACCTCCGAGCCATCAATTCTTCTAAATATGTTTTGTGCACTTCCAGATTTGTTTCCCAGCGTCTTAATGGCGGTGACATCTCACCCCTTTGACATCTGCGCATTGTGCGGGATTCGTTGCTGCTGGGTCATCTATTAGAAAGGTCTGACATGTGAGCCATCTTTTCAGCCGTCACTTTAAATAACTGCTATCATGTAGCAAACAGAGATCTGGGTGTCAGGACGGACGGGCACATCCAAGCCTGCGCACTCACTTATTGAGCCATTGTCCATCTTCCCTGGAAGCAAGATGTCACGGTCATGTTATATGTCGGTTGCATCGTCACACCTATACATCACCCCTGGCAAATGTTATGCCAAGCTGCAATGTATACACATGTACGGCGTCTCGTTAAATGCATTACTGTACGCTGCTGCAAGCTGCGGGATCCTATATGACAGACACGGCTGTAATGTCCTCATATTGGATTCCAAAAGGTTTCCTTCTAACCCAGTACAATGGAGGGCGGATCAGCAGCCGTGTACAGCCGGTGGCACACCATGTGCGTCCGTTATCTGGATGTGTGTCCGGCCTGACTGCAAGTCTGACACCAAGCATCATCGAGCCCCATGTATAGATTCTTATGACGCTCGGCGTTCAGGAGACCAGCAGTCACATCCGTATTAATTATGGGAAAAACGGGGACAAAATCCAGTGGTGCGTCATCCGCCTAAAGGCCCATATAGGCGCAAGGATTATTGCTCAAAATTAGCTCAAAAGCTGTCTTTTGAGCGAAAATCATTGCGTGTAAATGTGCCCATCTTTCAGATTTTTGCAAGCGACGGTTTTCAGTTCTGGTTGAAAACCATCCTTTGGCAGAACAGCTGATAAGCAGGACCGCATGCTGTGTCTGCTGTCCATGGTGCTGAATTCTCCCCAGGGAGATGGAGATTACATTGTTTTCTCTTAGCAGCCCATAGCTGAACAATGGGGATAATTACAGAGCTCAGACCTCCTACTGAGTTCTGCAACAGCTCCCAGAAGCTTGTTTGCATGCAAATGAAGCTGATAAAGTACTAATAGCAATTACTGAATATTAAGGCCCATTTAGACGCAACGATTATTGCTCAAGTGACTTTTGAGCGATAACCGTTGTGTCATTTGCAGCCCAAGGTGAGGAGCGATCACCTTGCGCTGCCAGCGGAGGATGCAGAAGACAAGTGGGTGCCCCTGCTTGCCTTCTGCATCCAGCTGTTTTCTGCACAGGGTGTCCAGCTGTTATACAGCCAAGCACTCCGAGCAGAGGATGCAGAAGACAAGCGGGGTGTCCCCTCTTGTCTTCTGCATCCAGATGTTTTCTGTACGGGGCCCCCAGCTGTTATATACCCAAGCGCTCTGTGCCGGGTATGGAGAACAAAGCTGGACCGCTCTGTTCTTCATACTCAGCTTGTTATCAGGGAGCGGGATACAGCTGACACTATAGTATCAGCTGTGTCCCGCTGTGAATCCCTGATGAGGCTCATCGTCAGCATGCTGAAAGACAACGATGAGCGATGGGGTAACGAAAACTGCCGATGTCAGCACAGCTACACACAACGATTATCGCTCAAAAGACAGCTTTTGAGCGATAATCGTTGTGTCTAAATGGGCCTTTAGCACTTTATGCAAAACAATCGCTAATCTTTTAATCTTTTGAAAGATTATCTGTGTGTGTAAATGGGCCTTAACTCTCACAGGGCCCCAAGGGTCAGGGCCACCATAACCACAGTGCAAAGGGTGTGGCTGCACCAAGCTCTCCTGCGGCACATCACATCCTCTAAAGTTTGGTGCAGCCAGCGCCTCTATTCTACGTGAGATGAACATCATTTGTGAGAGGCGGCTGTTACTGGTGAGAGCGTGGGTGCAAGTTCTGGGAGTGCCACATTTCCAACCTTTGTGCTGGGAGCCATGCTATGTGCATGCCTGCCACCAAGTCATGGGAGGATCTAGTGTGGCGCCACCTTGTCACGTGATAAAAGAAGCACACAAGTAGAGTGATAACTTGACTTCGGGTATCGAGACTCACATTTCACCTATTTGCAGGCGTGCTAAACCCTGTCTTTTTTTCTGGTGCACCAACTAACGTGTCCGAACGCACAACTCGCCGTTCCTCCGCACGGATGGTATAACAGCGGACGACCAGTTCCAGCGCCATTGTGTCTAAGAGAAACAGAAAGACTCCAGTGGGCTAAACAAAACTAAGGTGACCAGACATCCCGATTTAGGCAGGACAGTACCCAGTACCGCCTTGGGACCCCAGCGAGAGCCATTTGTCCCACTTTCAGTACATTTGTCGGACTTTTGTCCTGCTTTCGGGATGTCTGGTCACCAGGATGGTGATTACCAGCAGGGTGCCCCAGCTGTCCAGCTGGTAATCACTTTGCGATGCCATGGCCGGATGCACACACTGACCGCAGTGTGTGCATCTGGGATCTTCCTCCCCTGGCTCTTCTCCTTAGTTTCACTGTAGAAGAGGTTAGAGAAGGAGGCACTGCTGTGGGTGCACACACTTCAACCCACAGCAGCGCTGTGAAGGATCGTAAGGGAACGAGAAACCAGGGAGCGCTAATGGCGGGAAGCCTACAGAGAAGGTGAGGGGAGCACAGCAGCGATGGTACAGATTGCTCCGTCTTTTTTTAAATGGTCCTGGACATTTTATAAAGACGGAAGTAAAATCATACATTGTGATAAGCCCCGCCCCTGGCCACACCCCTCTGTTCCGCTTTGACCCTTGGAAAATCTGGTTGCATTAGAAAACTTGTATCACTGAGCAGCGGAAGAACATCTCCTGGTCAGATGGATCCAGATTTATGTGCTGATGGGAGGTCAGAATTGGGCACAAGCAGCATGAATCGCTGACCCCTTCCTGTCAGCCGGTCAGAACATGTCAGCACCGCCATCTAATCTACAGGGACTACAAGCAGCTTCCTGTCCGCAGGGGCCGATATTCATGCAGGAGGATTTAATCGCCGAGTGGGATCTACACCGTGAAAATTGCAATTCCAACCATTCACAGTACCTCAATGGCAGACCACATTCACAGCCACAGATCCTCAACCTCCTGCAGAAGGCGGCTCAGAGAGTTCTGTGACACAGCGGTTGGCGAGTATGAGACATGGAATTAGATGTCAGGAGCCAGAGAGCAGATTGTCTTCTGATTACAGAGCTTTCCTCCTCTTCATCTTTTAATCTCATTTTTTTCCAATTGTAACATAATCCAATATTTCATAAAAACAATTTTCGCGTCACCCTGGGATTTGAGCCCTGGTCTCCGGTACTACAATATGCCTCCATCAGGACAGATTCTTGGGCTTATTTAACCATTACTGAGCTATTTCTACTCCAAGCTGATTGTAAAGGGCTATAGGAGAGAATCCTAAATCTGTGCTGAAGTCCAGCCAATAACACATGGATTATGGGGCTGTGCAAATATGGCTCCACCTGTGGAAAGTTGGCAACCATTGAGCAAGTTGGCAGTGAAAAGAAAACACATTGGGATACTTTATAGAGCTACTCTAAGAGCTCTGCTGATTGTACTTACAGATGCATCATGCCTGAAAAAATAATAAAAGGATCTCTTCTCTATCTCTGAGCTGGTGGGTGTAGACTGCTGCTATGATGTCTCCATACACTGTACACATAGGAGAGTAGGATCTCTTCTCTGTCTCTGAGCTGCTGGGTGTAGACTGCTGCTATGATGTCTCCATACACTGTACACATAGGAGAGCAGGATCTCTTCTCCATCTCTGAGCTGGTGGGTGTAGACTGCTGCTATGATGTCTCCATACACTATGTACATGGGGGAGCAGGATCTCTTCTCTATCTCTGAGCCAGTGGGTGTAGACTGCTGCTATGATGTCTCCATACACTGTACACATAGGAGAGCAGGATCTCTTCTCTATCTCTGAGCCAGTGGGTGTAGACTGCTGCTATGATGTCTCCATACACTGTACACATAGGAGAGCAGGATCTCTTCTCTCTCTGAGCTGGTGGGTGTAGACTGCTGCTATGATGTCTCCATACACTGTACACATAGGAGAGCAGGATCTCTTCTCTATCTCTGAGCTGGTGGGTGTAGGCTGCTGCTATGATGTCTCCATACACTGTACACATAGGAGAGCAGGATCTCTTCTCTATCTGTGAGCTGGTGGGTGTAGACTGCTGCTATGATGTCTCCATACACTGTACACATATGACAGCAGGATCTCTTCTCTCTCTCTCTCTGAGCTGGTGGGTGTAGACTGCTGCTATGATGTCTCCATACACTGTACACATAGGAAAGCAGGATCTCCTCTATCTGTGAGCTGGTGGGTGTAGACTGCTGCTGTGATGTCTCCATATACTATATACATAGGAGAGCAGGATCTCTTCTCTATCTCTGAGCTGTTCGGTGTAGACTGCTGCTATGATGTCCCCATAGACTGTACACATAGGATAGCAGGATCTCCTCTATCTGTGAGCTGGTGGGTGTAGACTGCTGCTATGATGTCTCCATACATAGTACACATAGGAGAGCAGGATCTCTTCTCTCTCTCTGAGCTGGTGGGTGTAGACTGCTGCTATGATGTCTCCATACACTGTACACATAGGAGAGCAGGATCTCTTCTCTATCTCTGAGCTGGTGGGTGTAGACTGCTGCTATGATGTCTCCATACACTGTACACATAGGAGAGCAGGATCTCTTCTCTATCTCTGAGCTGGTGGGTGTAGACTGCTGCTATGATGTATCCATACACTGTACACATAGGAGAGCAGGATCTCTTCTCTCTCTCTGAGCTGGTGGGTGTAGACTGCTGCTATGATGTCTCCATACACTGTACACATAGGAGAGCAGGATCTCTTCTCTATCTCTGAGCTGGTGGGTGTAGACTGCTGCTATGATGTATCCATACACTGTACACATAGGAGAGCAGGATCTCTTCTCTATCTCTGAGCTGGTGAGTGTAGACTGCTGCTATGATGTCTCCATACACTGTACACATAGGAGAGCAGGATCTCTTCTCTATCTCTGAGCTGGTGGGTGTAGACTGCTGCTATGATGTCTCCATACACTGTACACATAGGAAAGCAGGATCTCCTCTATCTCTGAGCTGGTGGGTGTAGACTGCTGCTATGATGTCTCCATACACTGTACACATAGGAAAGCAGGATCTCCTCTATCTCTGAGCTGGTGGGTGTAGACTGCTGCTATGATGTCCCCATACACTGTACACATAGGAGAGCAGGATCTCTTCTCTATCTCTGAGCTGTTCGGTGTAGACGTCTGCTATGATGTCTCCATACACTGTACACATAGGAGAGCAGGATCTCTTCTCTATCCGGGAGCTGGTGGGTGTAGACTGCTGCTATGATGTCTCCATACACTGTACACATAGGAGAGCAGGATCTCTTCTCCATCTCTGAGCTGGTGGGTGTAGACTGCTGTTATGATGTCTCCATACACTGTACACATAGGAGAGCAGGATCTCTTCTCTGTTTCTGAGCTGCTGGGTGTAGACTGCTGCTATGATGTCTCCATACACTGTACACATAGGAGAGCAGGATCTCTTCTCCATCTCTGAGCTGGTGGGTGTAGACTGCTGCTATGATGTCTCTATACACTGTACACATAGGGGAGCAGGATCTCTTCTCTATCTCTGAGCTGGTGGGTGTAGACTGCTGCTATGATGTCTCCATACACTGTACACATAGGAGAGCAGGATCTCTTCTCTATCCGGGAGCTGGTGGGTGTAGACTGCTGCTATGATGTCTCCATACACTGTACACATAGGAGAGCAGGATCTCTTCTCTATCTGTGAGCTGGTGGGTGTAGACTGCTGCTATGATATCTCCATACACTGTACACATAGGAGAGCAGGATCTCCTCTCTCTGAGCTGGTGGGTGTAGACTGCTGCTATGATGTCTCCATACACTGTACACATAGGAGAGCAGGATCTCTTCTCTATCTCTGAGCTGGTGGGTGTAGACTGCTGCTATGATGTCTCCATACACTGTACACATAGGAGAGCAGAATCTCTTCTCCATCTCTGAGCTGGTGGGTGTAGACTGCTGCTATCATGTCTCCATACACTGTACACATAGGAAAGCAGGATCTCTTCTCTATCTCTGAGCTGGTGGATGTAGACTGCTGCTATGATGTCTCCATACACTGTACACATAGGAGAGCAGAATCTCTTCTCCATCTCTGAGCTGGTGGGTGTAGACTGCTGCTATGATGTCTCCATACACTATACACATAGGAGAGCAGGATCTCTTCTCTGTCTCTGAGCTGGTGGGTGTAGACTGCTGCTATGATGTCTCCATACACTGTACACATAGGAGAGCAGGATCTCTTCTCTATCTCTGAGCTGGTGGGTGTAGACTGCTGCTATGATGTCTCCATACACTGTACACATAGGAGAGCAGAATCTCTTCTCCATCTCTGAGCTGGTGGGTGTAGACTGCTGCTATCATGTCTCCATACACTGTACACATAGGAAAGCAGGATCTCTTCTCTATCTCTGAGCTGGTGGATGTAGACTGCTGCTATGATGTCTCCATACACTGTACACATAGGAGAGCAGAATCTCTTCTCCATCTCTGAGCTGGTGGGTGTAGACTGCTGCTATGATGTCTCCATACACTATACACATAGGAGAGCAGGATCTCTTCTCTGTCTCTGAGCTGGTGGGTGTAGACTGCTGCTATGATGTCTCCATACACTGTACACATAGGAGAGCAGGATCTCTTCTCTATCTGTGAGCTGGTGGATGTAGACTGCTGCTATGCTGTCTCCATACACTGTACACATAGGAGAGCAGGATCTCTTCTCTATCTCTGAGCTGGTGGGTGTAGACTGCTGCTATGATGTCTCCATACACTATGTACATAGGAGAGCAGGATCTCTTCTCTATCTCTGAGCTGGTGGATGTAGACTGCTGCTATGATGTCTCCATACACTGTACACATAGGGGAGCAGGATCTCTTCTCTATCTCTGAGCTGGTGGGTGTAGACTGCTGCTATGATGTCTCCATACACTGTACACATAGGGGAGCAGGATCTCTTCTCTATCTCTGAGCTGGTGGATGTAGACTGCTGCTATGATGTCTCCATACACTGTACACATAGGAGAGCAGGATCTCTTCTCTATCTCTGAGCTGGTGGGTGTAGACTGCTGCTATGATGTCTCCATACACTGTACACATAGGAGAGCAGGATCTCTTCTCTATCTCTGAGCTGGTGGGTGTAGACTGCTGCTATGATGTCTCCATACACAGTACACATAGGAGAGCAGGATCTCTTTTCTATCTCTAAGCTGGTGGGTGTAGACTGCTGCTATCATGTCTCCATACACTGGACACATAGGGGAGCAGGATCAGCTGTGAGAAGTGTTAGATCTGCACAGATTGTCAAGATTTGAAACAACAATGTTTCCACTCATGACAGCAAGCCAATATCTAAAAAATGGTAAGAAATCAGAACACAAAGAGTACAACAAAACCCAGGAAACCCCTTTAAATTGAAGACTCTTCACACCAGAGGACATCTGCGGGTCTTCTAACTCCGGGTCAGATGGTTATTGTGTTGATTGCAGTTCAGTCACTTCACTTATGCCACAGTATCGTTTCCAAGGTTCCATCATCATCCTATAACATAAATGGCCTTGATTTTGCAGGCAGCGCCGTCCATCCCGGCTCATTCTCCAGTCTCTCTGATGACATACTGCTTCATAAATACTTGAACAGGCTGGATGCCCCGTGACGAGCGTCTTACCTGCACGTAGTGACAGCGCCACTTAGCTCAGCTCCAGTTAATTAAACGCTGCAGACCGTGCAGAGCGGTCGCTCGCCTGACGCTCCTGAAGGACCCCTGGCAGCCCAAATTCTGTAGGCCAAGGAGACTAAATGTCAGGACCGTTTGCTTGCCAATTAGCCATCTTTCAGCTTGGGTTAGGAAAGCTGTTTCCAGACAGGACTC
The DNA here is from genome assembly GCF_035609145.1 of Eleutherodactylus coqui. Lineage (NCBI taxonomy): Eukaryota > Metazoa > Chordata > Amphibia > Anura > Eleutherodactylidae > Eleutherodactylus > Eleutherodactylus coqui. The sequence goes on along the minus strand of NC_089847.1, from coordinate 888,188 downwards.
CTCTCCGGGTCTCTGGTCAGACTCAGGTCCGTGTTGGTGTTGATAGCGACTAAGACAGAAGATTTTCTGCAGCCAAGTGCCACACAATCTGATGTGGTGTAAGAGAGATTATTAATTAGGCGGTCTGGCTAAAAATGTCTCCCGATGTATTTCCAGTGCAGATTTCCAGCCATCCGGCTCTGCAGTGCGGTCTATATCATACCGGCTCATTATGTCAAAGCCCCCCCCCCCCCCCCCCCCCCCCGGCTTCAATGGTTCACTGCCCACAGATGTTGCAGGCATTGCTTTCGCACAATGCAATCCCCTTGCTAATGAAGATATTGCCACCAGCACCTGTTCCAATACGATATTTGGACTAGGACACCTAAATATTGTATCAGCATAGACATTGTGCTGTCTGCAACCGAATGTCACAAAAGCTGCTCAATCTGATGTGCTTTTTCTCAAGGCCTCCCCGCAAGGACAAGGACCCCCAACCTGAATAAACACTGTGCTCTGGCAGCTTTCACAGACCCTGAATAGCATATAAACCTGCCTATATCAGCACAGGACTGGCACTGTATGCATGAACCAGGAGGCCCAGGATGAACAGGGCTACCCAGATGAAGGACAGAGATGTTAATGAGTATCAGACATTGGGCAGATCCTAACATAACGGCCGGATGGGCAGCAATATTCAACAGCAAAAGGTAGTGAGCCGTTGTGGTAACAGGAATCTCCACACCCCCATAAACTGGGGGGCGACTCATAGGGGCTCCATCTAGCATTTCGTCTAGAATATGTGCTGCACCTGAGAGCTTACATGTCTTTCTTCTGACTGTTATACACGGATTGTCCCTTTATTAGAGCTCCCAGCCCATTGATCACAGTCCCCCCCCCCCTTTAATACAGCTCCTGACCCTCTCACAATTGGCGCCCCCTGTAGGTAATTCTCCCGTGACCCCGGAGTGCAGCATAAAGTCACGTGACAGGTTTTCCGCGGATCAGTTTCAGTGTGAATTCACATTAGATGGAAGATCCAGCGATCGGAGCGACTTCCAGCGAGGCCGGTCATCGGTGCTGGACTAGCCGGGGTCTCACCGCCAACCATGGGGGTTTTCTCATGAAACGGTGTGGAGAATATACTGAGAATGGCGCGATCGAGGAAAACATCCAGAGAGAGGGGATCCTGCGGGCGGAAACAACTCATCCCTGAAAGGGGTCGGAGGAGGATGTCAGGAATCGTTCTGACCAACAGGCTGCACAGTCAGCTGAATACAACACTGGAGCTCCAACTAACGTGTCCGAACGCACAACTCGCCGTTCCTCCGCACGGATGGTATAACAGCGGGCGGCCAGTTCCAGCGCCATTGTGTCTAAGAGAAACAGAAAGACTCCAGCGGGCAAAAGAGCGCAAAACTTGTATCACTGAGCAGCGGAGAAACATCTCCTGGTCAGATGGGTCCAGGTTTATGTGCTGATGGGAGGGCAGAATTAGGTGCAAGCAGCATGAATCGCTGACCCCTTCCTGTCCGCTGGTGGAGGTGCAGTAATGGTGGGGGAAGGTCTTCTTGGCGCACCGGGTCCTCTGATACTTGTGGATGGAAGCTATGATAAATTGCTGCGGTCCTGAAGGCCAAAGGAAGGTGGTCTGATGCGTTACTAGATGGGGGTCTCACAACGGGTCCGCTCAGTGTTCATGTCAATTGAACAAGCCATAAAACTGTAAGGACGAGGGGCTTTGGTCTCCGGGGGGAGAGGTGACTGCAGAGTCCGTTCTCCATTATAATGACACATCATAGATGTAAGTCACTTTGTATCTCTTTAGATGCCCCCCTCTCCCCGCAGTCACACCAACAAACTGATACAAAATGACAAATACAATCAGCAAATAAAAAATACCGACAGCTACAAAAGTATCAGAGACAAAAGCCAGCGGCGGTGGCAGGACATGCCAGCTATGGGGCGGCTCTCCCTGCATCAAGACAGAGGGGGCATTTAGCCCCTCTCAGGGTAGAAGGTCTTTATGCCATGGCAACCCTTGCACCCTCTATAGGCATGTGAGGGGGGGGGGGGGGATAACCCGACAGGCTGGATGCTACTACAGCAGATCATTAGCTTCCCTTCGGATAAGCAGTGCCTGGATTGTCTGCATCCACTCATCCCTCACTGAATGACCATATAACAAGTGCATGTTGGGGTGCCAGGGGTGAGAGCTTTGAACCCAACCAGCATTCATTGCCCTGCTGGGTACAGTGAGGCGGCATGTGATAATCAGCCCAGACGTCAGATAACAAGAATCAGACGGATATTTGCAGCCACCGCTCCTCATTGAGAAGGGACTCTGTGCATACAGCTGGTGGGATTTGGGCACGGATCACCTCACCCCCACCAGGCTAGGTACACCCAGAGCACAAGATGCCAGCTAGAGGATCGTAGAAAAGTTCGTGGTTTTTGTATTATGCTCATTTTTGTCCTATAATGATTGATGGGATGCAATTATAATAGAAGAAGATGCTGCACGGGATAAGAGGGCAGCACAGAGCCGGAGGGCACCGGGGGCAGATGAATACCCAGGGCTAGAGCTGCTGGCAGAGGGCAGGACTGCTGCCCCCGGGGGAGATGAATACCCAGGGCTAGAGCTGCGGGCAGAGGGCAGAACTGCTGCCCCCGGGGGAGAAGAATACCCAGGGCTAGAGCTGCTGGCAGAGGGCAGGACTGTTGCCCCCGGGGGACATGAATACCCAGGGCTAGAGCTGCGGGCAGAGGGCAGGACTGCTGCCCCCGGGGGAGATGAATACCCAGGGCTAGAGCTGCGGGCAGAAGGCAGCACTGCTGCCCCCGGGGGAGAAGAATACCCAGGGTTAGAGCTGCTGGCAGAGGGCAGAACTGCTGCCGCCGGGGGAGATGAATACCCAGGGCTAGAGCTGCGGGCAGAGGGCAGCACTGCTGCCCCCAGGGGAGATGAATACCCAGGGCTAGAGCTGCTGGCAGAGGGCAGAACTGCTGCCGCCGGGGGAGATGAATACCCAGGGCTAGAGCTGCTGGCAGAGGGCAGCACTGCTGCCCCCAGGGGAGATGAATACCCAGGGCTAGAGCTGCTGGCAGAGGGCAGGACTGCTGCCCCCGGGGGAGATGAATACCCAGGGCTAGAGCTGCTGGCAGAGGGCAGGACTGCTGCCCCCGGGGGACATGAATACCCAGGGCTAGAGCTGCTGGCAGAGGGAGCCGGCTGCAGATCTGCTAATAATGGGGATGACTCACATTCCAACATAAATCCATTGTTCCCTTCAGCCTTGCAGAGCCGCCGCCGCAGTGTGAACACTGCCATCCCCTGTGCGTCATCACCGCTAAAGACTAAAACAATTTCAGCTCTTTCCATAAAGCAGAGGAGGGGTGAGGATGGCAGAAAGAATGCCCAGGTCCCCCCAAACCCTCTACGTGCAGTAAATGATGGCTGTGAGTCCTGCAGGACCTTGGAATGCATTGGGACGGAGGAACTTTAATAGGACTTACCTGTGAGCGGAGGTGGGTGGCACCTGGGGACGGTTGGCGCTGCTCCCTCTACTTCGCTCTCTGTCCTCATGCTCTCTGCTGACAGTTATAAGGGGGCTTCACACCAGCTGATGGTTCCTTTCTCCTCGCCAACAGCCTATAGCAGCGCAGAGTCCTCAGCCCTCCCTTCAGCATCCTCAATCAGGTCACTATTGAAACTGCAAGGGTTAATCTGGAGACTGAGAACAGCATGTGTGGCTGTTACAGGGGAGCATGCACTGGATAACATGCTATATATATGTTACAGGGGAGCATGCACTGGGTACCATGCTATATATATGTTACAGGGGAGCATGCCCTGGATAACATGCTATATATATATGTTACAGGGGAGCATGCACTGGATAACATGCTATATATATATATGTTACAGGGGAGCATGCACTGGATAACATGCTATATATATGTTACAGGGGAGCATGCACTGGGTACCATGCTATATATATGTTACATGGGAGCATGCCCTGGATAACATGCTATATATATGTTACAGGGGAGCATGCACTGGGTACCATGCTATATATATGTTACAGGGGAGCATGCACTGGATAACATGCTATATATATGTTACAGGGGAGCATGCACTGGATACCATGCTATATATATATATATGTTACAGGGGAGCATGCACTGGGTAACATGCTATATATATATGTTACAGGGGAGCATGCACTGGATAACATGCTATATATATATATGTTACAGGGGAGCATGCACTGGATAACATGCTATATATATGTTACAGGGGAGCATGCACTGGGTACCATGCTATATATATATGTTACAGGGGAGCATGCACTGGGTACCATGCTATATATATATATATATATATATATATATATATATGTTACAGGGGAGCATGCACTGGGTACCATGCTATATATATGTTACAGGGGAGCATGCACTGGGTACCATGCTATATATATATATGTTACAGGGGAGCATGCACTGGATAACATGCTCTATATATATATATATATATATATATATATATATATATATATATATGTTACAGGGGAGCATGCACTGGGTAACATGCTATATATATATATGTTACAGGGGAGCATGCACTGGGTAACATGCTATATATATATGTTACAGGGGAGCATGCACTGGATAACATGCTATATATATGTTACAGGGGAGCATGCACTGGGTAACATGCTATATATATATATGTTACAGGGGAGCATGCACTGGGTAACATGCTATATATATATGTTACAGGGGAGCATGCACTGGATAACATGCTATATATATGTTACAGGGGAGCATGCACTGGGTACCATGCTATATATATGTTACAGGGGAGCATGCACTGGGTACCATGCTATATATATGTTACAGGGGAGCATGCACTGGGTACCATGCTATATATATGTTATAGGGGAGCATGCACTGGATAACATGCTATATATATATGTGTTACAGGGGAGCATGCACTGGGTACCATGCTATATATATGTTACAGGGGAGCATGCACTGGATAACATGCTATATATATATATATATATATATATATATATATATATATATATATGTTACAGGGGAGCATGCACTGGATAACATGCTATATATATATATATATATATATATATATATATATATATATATGTTACAGGGGAGCATGCACTGGATAACATGCTATATATATATGTTACAGGGGAGCATGCACTGGATAACATGCTATATATATATATGTTACAGGGGAGCATGCACTGGATAACATGCTATATATATGTTACAGGGGAGCATGCACTGGGTACCATGCTATATATATGTTACATGGGAGCATGCCCTGGATAACATGCTATATATATGTTACAGGGGAGCATGCACTGGGTACCATGCTATATATATGTTACAGGGGAGCATGCACTGGATAACATGCTATATATATGTTACAGGGGAGCATGCACTGGATACCATGCTATATATATATATATGTTACAGGGGAGCATGCACTGGGTAACATGCTATATATATATGTTACAGGGGAGCATGCACTGGATAACATGCTATATATATATATATATGTTACAGGGGAGCATGCACTGGATAACATGCTATATATATGTTACAGGGGAGCATGCACTGGGTACCATGCTATATATATATGTTACAGGGGAGCATGCACTGGGTACCATGCTATATATATATATATATATATATATATATATATATATATATATATATATATATATATATGTTACAGGGGAGCATGCACTGGGTACCATGCTATATATATGTTACAGGGGAGCATGCACTGGGTACCATGCTATATATATATATGTTACAGGGGAGCATGCACTGGATAACATGCTCTATATATATATATATATATATATATATATATATATATATATATATATGTTACAGGGGAGCATGCACTGGGTAACATGCTATATATATATATGTTACAGGGGAGCATGCACTGGGTAACATGCTATATATATATGTTACAGGGGAGCATGCACTGGATAACATGCTATATATATGTTACAGGGGAGCATGCACTGGGTAACATGCTATATATATATATGTTACAGGGGAGCATGCACTGGGTAACATGCTATATATATATGTTACAGGGGAGCATGCACTGGATAACATGCTATATATATGTTACAGGGGAGCATGCACTGGGTACCATGCTATATATATGTTACAGGGGAGCATGCCCTGGATAACATGCTATATATATGTGTTACAGGGGAGCATGCACTGGGTAACATGCTATATATATGTTACAGGGGAGCATGCACTGGGTACCATGCTATATATATGTTACAGGGGAGCATGCACTGGGTACCATGCTATATATATGTTATAGGGGAGCATGCACTGGATAACATGCTATATATATATGTGTTACAGGGGAGCATGCACTGGGTACCATGCTATATATATGTTACAGGGGAGCATGCACTGGATAACATGCTATATATATATATATATATATATATATATATATATATATATATATATATATATATATATATATATATATATGTTACAGGGGAGCATGCACTGGATAACATGCTATATATATATATATATATATATATATATATATATATATATATATGTTACAGGGGAGCATGCACTGGATAACATGCTATATATATATGTTACAGGGGAGCATGCACTGGATAACATGCTATATATATATATATATGTTACAGGGGAGCATGCACTGGGTACCATGCTATATATATGTTACAGGGGAGCATGCACTGGGTACCATGCTATATACTGTATATATGTTACAGGGGAGCATGCACTGGGTAACATGCTATATATATATGTTACAGGGGAGCATGCACTGGGTACCATGCTATATATATGTTACAGGGGAGCATGCACTGGATAACATGCTATATATATGTTACAGGGGAGCATGCACTGGGTACCATGCTATATATATGTTACAGGGGAGCATGCACTGGGTACCATGCTATATATATGTTACAGGGGAGCATGCCCTGGATAACATGCTATATATATGTTACAGGGGAGCATGCACTGGATAACATGCTATATATATGTGTTACAGGGGAGCATGCACTGGGTAACATGCTATATATATATGTTACAGGGGAACATGCCCTGGATAACATGCTATATATATGTTACAGGGGAGCATGCACTGGGTACCATGCTATATATATGTTACAGGGGAGCATGCCCTGGATAACATGCTGTATATATGTTACAGGGGAGCATGCACTGGATAACATGCTATATATATGCTACGGGGGAGCATGCACTGGATAACATGCTATATATATATGTGTTACAGGGGAGCATGCACTGGATAACATGCTATATATATGTGCTACAGGGGAGCATGCACTTGGTAACATGCTATATATATGTTACAGTGGAGCATGCACTGGGTAACATGCTATATATATGTGTTACAGGGGAGCATGCACTTGGTAACATGCTATATATATGTTACAGGGTAGCATGCACTGGATAACATGCTATATATATGTTACAGGGGAGCATGCACTGGATAACATGCTATATATATGTTACAGGGGAGCATGCACTGGATAACATGCTATATATATGTTACAGGGGAGCATGCACTGGATAACATGCTATATATATATATATATATATATATATATATATGTTACAGGGGAGCATGCACTGGGTACCATGCTATATATATGTTACAGGGGAGCATGCACTGGGTACCATGCTATATATATGTTACAGGGGAGCATGCACTGGGTACCATGCTATATATATGTTACAGGGGAGCATGCACTGGGTACCATGCTATATATATGTTACAGGGGAGCATGCACTGGGTAACATGCTATATATATGTTACAGGGGAGCATGCCCTGGATAACATGCTATATATATGTTACAGGGGAGCATGCACTGGGTAACATGCTATATATATGTTACAGGGGAGCATGCCCTGGATAACATGCTATATATATGTTACAGGGGAGCATGCACTGGGTACCATGCTATATATATGTTACAGGGGAGCATGCACTGGGTACCATGCTATATATATGTTACAGGGGAGCATGCCCTGGATAACATGCTATATATATATATGTTACAGGGGAGCATGCACTGGGTACCATGCTATATATATGTTACAGGGGAGCATGCACTGGGTAGCATGCTATATATATGTTACAGGGGAGCATGCACTGGGTAACATGCTATATACATGTTACAGGGGAGCATGCACTGGGTAGCATGCTATATATATGTTACAGGGGAGCATGCACTGGGTAACATGCTATATATATGTTACAGGGGAGCATGCCCTGGATAACATGCTATATATATGTTACAGGGGAGCATGCACTGGGTACCATGCTATATATATGTTACAGGGGAGCATGCACTGGGTAACATGCTATATATATGTTACAGGGGAGCATGCACTGGGTAGCATGCTATATATATGTTACAGGGGAGCATGCACTGGGTACCATGCTATATATATGTTACAGGGGAGCATGCACTGGATAACATGCTATATATATGTTACAGGGGAGCATGCACTGGATAACATGCTATATATATGTTATAGGGGAGTATATATATACTGGATAACATGCTGGCTGCACTCAAGGGCTTGATGATCACTTAACCTCGGCTGCACTGTATGGATGATTGACAGATCTGCTCTTCAAAGAGGTTCTGAAGCAGCTGAGAGACCTCCTTCCTGAGGCCCCCTGTATATCTTCATGCTGCCATCACATCTCTTCTGGCATTTAGGATCAGTAGTTCCTTTTCTGTCTTGCTGTAGCTGATTTAACCCCATCCTTGCCGTAAATATGTTTAACAAAGTCCTGCGCTCTGTCTAAATAATGACCTTTTCATTCCCTGGAGCTCTGTATTCACAAGATAGGGGGCGCTGGAGAGAGACAGACAGGTAAGGGTATCAACCAGCCCATAATAGCTGGGCCAATACAGATGCGTTTCTGGTAGACCGACAACCAACCTGGACAACAGTGCAGCTCGGACAGAGGTTGCCACTGAGCTTAGATACATAGTGATACATTTATGTCGGCCCTATAAACCCCTAAGATTGTGTAGGTGCGACCCAGAAGACCTCAGCGGGATACAAGCAGATCGCTGCGGCTTCGGAGATCGGACTTGTTCTCCCAGCACCTTCCTCCGGTGCTGGAGTGAGATCTGGGAATTTGGAGGTCAAGTCGTCCCCCTCATCTCCCTGTCCTGTTCCTGCAGGGCACCGCCATAGCGAATTCCGCTACCATGAAGGGGGTTCTTGTAGGTGGCACATGATGCCAGGACATGGGCACCTAGCAGAGCATGGCTTGTCTTCCACCCATCCTGATGCCATCTCTTCCCTAGGTAAGTGAAGCCCCGGCCGTCCCCATGATGGAAGATGGGATTCACCAGATGGCCATTACTCTATGCTATAGTTCTAAACAGGGACTTTATCAGCAATGTCTCCAACAGTCCTTCTGTGCGATCGGCCAGATGGGTGGCCTTCAAGCCCCATAAACATCAATGAGTTTTAGGGACCCATCACCTACATAACAGACTAGAACAGCGCCCCTAGTGGTCGCACCTAGGGGTTCTATTTAAGCACTGCCCCTAGTGGTCGCACCTAGAGGTTCTATTTAAGCACTGCCCCTAGTGGTCGCACCTATGATTTCTATTTAAGCACTGCCCCGTAGTGGTCGCACCTATGTTTTCTATTTAAGCACTGCCCCTAGTGGTCGCACCTATGTTTTCTATTTAAGCACTGCCCCTAGTGGTCGCACCTATGTGTTCTATTTAAGCACTGCCCCTAGTGGTCGCACCTATGTGTTCTATTTAAGCACTGCCCCTAGTGGTCGCACCTATGTGTTCTATTTAAGCACTGCCCCTAGTGGTCGCACCTATGTGTTCTATTTAAGCACTGCCCCTAGTGGTCGCACCTATGTGTTCTATTTAAGCACTGCCCCGTAGTGGTCGCACCTATGTTTTCTATTTAAGCACTGCCCCTAGTGGTCGCACCTATGTTTTCTATTTAAGCACTGCCCCTAGTGGTCGCACCTATGTGTTCTATTTAAGCACTGCCCCTAGTGGTCGCACCTATGATTTCTATTTAAGCACTGCCCCTAGTGGTCGCACCTATGTGTTCTATTTAAGCACTGCCCCTAGTGGTCGCACCTATGTGTTCTATTTAAGCACTCCCCCTAGTGGTCGCACCTATGATTTCTATTTAAGCACTGCCCCTAGTGGTCGCACCTATGTGTTCTATTTAAGCACTGCCCCTAGTGGTCGCACCTATGTGTTCTATTTAAGCACTGCCCCTAGTGGTCGCACCTATGTTTTCTATTTAAGCACTGCCCCTAGTGGTCGCATCTATGTGTTCTATTTAAGCACTGCCCCTAGTGGTCGCACCTATGTGTTCTATTTAAGCACTGCCCCTAGTGGTCGCACCTATGTGTTCTATTTAAGCACTGCCCCTAGTGGTCGCACCTATGTGTTCTATTTAAGCACTGCCCCTAGTGGTCGCACCTATGTTTTCTATTTAAGCACTGCCCCTAGTGGTCGCACCTATGTGTTCTATTTAAGCACTGCCCCTAGTGGTCGCACCTATGTTTTCTATTTAAGCACTGCCCCTAGTGGTCGCACCTAGGTTTTCTATTTAAGCACTGCCCCTAGTGGTCGCACCTAGGTTTTCTATTTAAGCACTGCCCCTAGTGGTCGCACCTAGGTTTTCTATTTAAGCACTGCCCCTAGTGGTCGCACCTATGTTTTCTATTTAAGCACTGCCCCTAGTGGTCGCACCCATGTTTTCTATTTAAGCACTGCCCCTAGTGGTCGCACCTATGTTTTCTATTTAAGCACTGCCCCTAGTGGTCGCACCTATGTGTTCTATTTAAGCACTGCCCCTAGTGGTCGCACCTATGTGTTCTATTTAAGCACTGCCCCTAGTGGTCGCACCTATGTGTTCTATTTAAGCACTGCCCCTAGTGGTCGCACCTATGTGTTCTATTTAAGCACTGCCCCTAGTGGTCGCACCTATGTGTTCTATTTAAGCACTGCCCCGTAGTGGTCGCACCTATGTTTTCTATTTAAGCACTGCCCCTAGTGGTCGCACCTATGTTTTCTATTTAAGCACTGCCCCTAGTGGTCGCACCTATGTGTTCTATTTAAGCACTGCCCCTAGTGGTCGCACCTATGTTTTCTATTTAAGCACTGCCCCTAGTGGTCGCACCTAGGTTTTCTATTTAAGCACTGCCCCTAGTGGTCGCACCTAGGTTTTCTATTTAAGCACTGCCCCTAGTGGTCGCACCTAGGTTTTCTATTTAAGCACTGCCCCTAGTGGTCGCACCTATGTTTTCTATTTAAGCACTGCCCCTAGTGGTCGCACCCATGTTTTCTATTTAAGCACTGCCCCTAGTGGTCGCACCTATGTTTTCTATTTAAGCACTGCCCCTAGTGGTCGCACCTATGTGTTCTATTTAAGCACTGCCCCTAGTGGTCGCACCTATGTGTTCTATTTAAGCACTGCCCCTAGTGGTCGCACCTATGTGTTCTATTTAAGCACTGCCCCTAGTGGTCGCACCTATGTGTTCTATTTAAGCACTGCCCCTAGTGGTCGCACCTATGTGTTCTATTTAAGCACTGCCCCGTAGTGGTCGCACCTATGTTTTCTATTTAAGCACTGCCCCTAGTGGTCGCACCTATGTTTTCTATTTAAGCACTGCCCCTAGTGGTCGCACCTATGTGTTCTATTTAAGCACTGCCCCTAGTGGTCGCACCTATGTTTTCTATTTAAGCACTGCCCCTAGTGGTCGCACCTATGTGTTCTATTTAAGCACTGCCCCTAGTGGTCGCACCTATGTTTTCTATTTAAGCACTGCCCCTAGTGGTCGCACCTAGGTTTTCTATTTAAGCACTGCCCCTAGTGGTCGCACCTAGGTTTTCTATTTAAGCACTGCCCCTAGTGGTCGCACCTAGGTTTTCTATTTAAGCACTGCCCCTAGTGGTCGCACCTATGTTTTCTATTTAAGCACTGCCCCTAGTGGTCGCACCCATGTTTTCTATTTAAGCACTGCCCCTAGTGGTCGCACCTATGTTTTCTATTTAAGCACTGCCCCTAGTGGTCGCACCTATGTGTTCTATTTAAGCACTGCCCCTAGTGGTCGCACCTATGTGTTCTATTTAAGCACTACCCCTAGTGGTCGCACCTATGTGTTCTATTTAAGCACTGCCCCTAGTGGTCGCACCTATGTGTTCTATTTAAGCACTGCCCCTAGTGGTCGCACCTATGTGTTCTATTTAAGCACTGCCCCTAGTGGTCGCACCTAGGTTTTCTATTTAAGCACTGCCCCTAGTGGTCGCACCTAGGTTTTCTATTTAAGCACTGCCCCTAGTGGTCGCACCTAGGTTTTCTATTTAAGCACTGCCCCTAGTGGTCGCACCTATGTTTTCTATTTAAGCACTGCCCCTAGTGGTCGCACCCATGTTTTCTATTTAAGCACTGCCCCTAGTGGTCGCACCTATGTTTTCTATTTAAGCACTGCCCCTAGTGGTCGCACCTATGTGTTCTATTTAAGCACTGCCCCTAGTGGTCGCACCTATGTGTTCTATTTAAGCACTGCCCCTAGTGGTCGCATCTATGTGTTCTATTTAAGCACTGCCCCTAGTGGTCGCACCTATGTGTTCTATTTAAGCACTGCCCCTAGTGGTCGCACCTATGTGTTCTATTTAAGCACTGCCCCTAGTGGTCGCACCTATGTGTTCTATTTAAGCACTGCCCCTAGTGGTCGCACCTATGTTTTCTATTTAAGCACTGCCCCTAGTGGTCGCACCTATGTGTTCTATTTAAGCACTGCCCCTAGTGGTCGCACCTATGTTTTCTATTTAAGCACTGCCCCTAGTGGTCGCACCTAGGTTTTCTATTTAAGCACTGCCCCTAGTGGTCGCACCTATGATTTCTATTTAAGCACTGCCCCTAGTGGTCGCACCTATGTGTTCTATTTAAGCACTGCCCCTAGTGGTCGCACCTATGTGTTCTATTTAAGCACTCCCCCTAGTGGTCGCACCTATGATTTCTATTTAAGCACTGCCCCTAGTGGTCGCACCTATGTGTTCTATTTAAGCACTGCCCCTAGTGGTCGCACCTATGTGTTCTATTTAAGCACTGCCCCTAGTGGTCGCACCTATGTTTTCTATTTAAGCACTGCCCCTAGTGGTCGCATCTATGTGTTCTATTTAAGCACTGCCCCTAGTGGTCGCACCTATGTGTTCTATTTAAGCACTGCCCCTAGTGGTCGCACCTATGTGTTCTATTTAAGCACTGCCCCTAGTGGTCGCACCTATGTGTTCTATTTAAGCACTGCCCCTAGTGGTCGCACCTATGTTTTCTATTTAAGCACTGCCCCTAGTGGTCGCACCTATGTGTTCTATTTAAGCACTGCCCCTAGTGGTCGCACCTATGTTTTCTATTTAAGCACTGCCCCTAGTGGTCGCACCTAGGTTTTCTATTTAAGCACTGCCCCTAGTGGTCGCACCTAGGTTTTCTATTTAAGCACTGCCCCTAGTGGTCGCACCTAGGTTTTCTATTTAAGCACTGCCCCTAGTGGTCGCACCTATGTTTTCTATTTAAGCACTGCCCCTAGTGGTCGCACCCATGTTTTCTATTTAAGCACTGCCCCTAGTGGTCGCACCTATGTTTTCTATTTAAGCACTGCCCCTAGTGGTCGCACCTATGTGTTCTATTTAAGCACTGCCCCTAGTGGTCGCACCTATGTGTTCTATTTAAGCACTGCCCCTAGTGGTCGCACCTATGTGTTCTATTTAAGCACTGCCCCTAGTGGTCGCACCTATGTGTTCTATTTAAGCACTGCCCCTAGTGGTCGCACCTATGTGTTCTATTTAAGCACTGCCCCGTAGTGGTCGCACCTATGTTTTCTATTTAAGCACTGCCCCTAGTGGTCGCACCTATGTTTTCTATTTAAGCACTGCCCCTAGTGGTCGCACCTATGTGTTCTATTTAAGCACTGCCCCTAGTGGTCGCACCTATGTTTTCTATTTAAGCACTGCCCCTAGTGGTCGCACCTATGTGTTCTATTTAAGCACTGCCCCTAGTGGTCGCACCTATGTTTTCTATTTAAGCACTGCCCCTAGTGGTCGCACCTAGGTTTTCTATTTAAGCACTGCCCCTAGTGGTCGCACCTAGGTTTTCTATTTAAGCACTGCCCCTAGTGGTCGCACCTAGGTTTTCTATTTAAGCACTGCCCCTAGTGGTCGCACCTATGTTTTCTATTTAAGCACTGCCCCTAGTGGTCGCACCCATGTTTTCTATTTAAGCACTGCCCCTAGTGGTCGCACCTATGTTTTCTATTTAAGCACTGCCCCTAGTGGTCGCACCTATGTGTTCTATTTAAGCACTGCCCCTAGTGGTCGCACCTATGTGTTCTATTTAAGCACTACCCCTAGTGGTCGCACCTATGTGTTCTATTTAAGCACTGCCCCTAGTGGTCGCACCTATGTGTTCTATTTAAGCACTGCCCCTAGTGGTCGCACCTATGTGTTCTATTTAAGCACTGCCCCTAGTGGTCGCACCTAGGTTTTCTATTTAAGCACTGCCCCTAGTGGTCGCACCTAGGTTTTCTATTTAAGCACTGCCCCTAGTGGTCGCACCTAGGTTTTCTATTTAAGCACTGCCCCTAGTGGTCGCACCTATGTTTTCTATTTAAGCACTGCCCCTAGTGGTCGCACCCATGTTTTCTATTTAAGCACTGCCCCTAGTGGTCGCACCTATGTTTTCTATTTAAGCACTGCCCCTAGTGGTCGCACCTATGTGTTCTATTTAAGCACTGCCCCTAGTGGTCGCACCTATGTGTTCTATTTAAGCACTGCCCCTAGTGGTCGCACCTATGTGTTCTATTTAAGCACTACCCCTAGTGGTCGCACCTATGTGTTCTATTTAAGCACTGCCCCTAGTGGTCGCACCTATGTGTTCTATTTAAGCACTGCCCCTAGTGGTCGCACCTATGATTTCTATTTAAGCACTGCCCCTAGTGGTCGCACCTATGTGTTCTATTTAAGCACTCCCCCTAGTGGTCGCACCTATGATTTCTATTTAAGCACTGCCCCTAGTGGTCGCACCTATGTGTTCTATTTAAGCACTGCCCCTAGTGGTCGCACCTATGTGTTCTATTTAAGCACTGCCCCTAGTGGTCGCACCTATGTTTTCTATTTAAGCACTGCCCCTAGTGGTCGCACCTATGTGTTCTATTTAAGCACTGCCCCTAGTGGTCGCACCTATGTGTTCTATTTAAGCACTGCCCCTAGTGGTCGCACCTATGTGTTCTATTTAAGCACTGCCCCTAGTGGTCGCACCTATGTTTTCTATTTAAGCACTGCCCCTAGTGGTCGCACCTATGTGTTCTATTTAAGCACTGCCCCTAGTGGTCGCACCTATGTTTTCTATTTAAGCACTGCCCCTAGTGGTCGCACCTAGGTTTTCTATTTAAGCACTGCCCCTAGTGGTCGCACCTAGGTTTTCTATTTAAGCACTGCCCCTAGTGGTCGCACCTAGGTTTTCTATTTAAGCACTGCCCCTAGTGGTCGCACCTATGTTTTCTATTTAAGCACTGCCCCTAGTGGTCGCACCCATGTTTTCTATTTAAGCACTGCCCCTAGTGGTCGCACCTATGTTTTCTATTTAAGCACTGCCCCTAGTGGTCGCACCTATGTGTTCTATTTAAGCACTGCCCCTAGTGGTCGCACCTATGTGTTCTATTTAAGCACTGCCCCTAGTGGTCGCACCTATGTGTTCTATTTAAGCACTACCCCTAGTGGTCGCACCTATGTGTTCTATTTAAGCACTGCCCCTAGTGGTCGCACCTATGTGTTCTATTTAAGCACTGCCCCTAGTGGTCGCACCTATGATTTCTATTTAAGCACTGCCCCTAGTGGTCGCACCTATGTGTTCTATTTAAGCACTCCCCCTAGTGGTCGCACCTATGATTTCTATTTAAGCACTGCCCCTAGTGGTCGCACCTATGTGTTCTATTTAAGCACTGCCCCTAGTGGTCGCACCTATGTGTTCTATTTAAGCACTGCCCCTAGTGGTCGCACCTATGTTTTCTATTTAAGCACTGCCCCTAGTGGTCGCACCTATGTGTTCTATTTAAGCACTGCCCCTAGTGGTCGCACCTATGTGTTCTATTTAAGCACTGCCCCTAGTGGTCGCACCTATGTGTTCTATTTAAGCACTGCCCCTAGTGGTCGCACCTATGTGTTCTATTTAAGCACTGCCCCTAGTGGTCGCACCTATGTTTTCTATTTAAGCACTGCCCCTAGTGGTCGCACCTATGTGTTCTATTTAAGCACTGCCCCTAGTGGTCGCACCTATGTTTTCTATTTAAGCACTGCCCCTAGTGGTCGCACCTAGGTTTTCTATTTAAGCACTGCCCCTAGTGGTCGCACCTAGGTTTTCTATTTAAGCACTGCCCCTAGTGGTCGCACCTATGTGTTCTATTTAAGCACTGCCCCTAGTGGTCGCACCCATGTTTTCTATTTAAGCACTGCCCCTAGTGGTCGCACCTAGGTTTTCTATTTAAGCACTGCCCCTAGTGGTCGCACCTATGTTTTCTATTTAAGCACTGCCCCTAGTGGTCGCACCCATGTTTTCTATTTAAGCACTGCCCCTAGTGGTCGCACCTATGTTTTCTATTTAAGCACTGCCCCTAGTGGTCGCACCTATGTGTTCTATTTAAGCACTGCCCCTAGTGGTCGCACCTATGTGTTCTATTTAAGCACTGCCCCTAGTGGTCGCACCTATGTGTTCTATTTAAGCACTACCCCTAGTGGTCGCACCTATGTGTTCTATTTAAGCACTGCCCCTAGTGGTCGCACCTATGTGTTCTATTTAAGCACTGCCCCTAGTGGTCGCACCTATGTTTTCTATTTAAGCACTGCCCCTAGTGGTCGCACCTATGTGTTCTATTTAAGCACTGCCCCTAGTGGTCGCACCTATGTTTTCTATTTAAGCACTGCCCCTAGTGGTCGCACCTATGTGTTCTATTTAAGCACTGCCCCTAGTGGTCGCACCTATGTGTTCTATTTAAGCACTGCCCCTAGTGGTCGCACCTAGGTAGCAGACTGGACAGTTGTACCCCTGCTAGACACGTTTTAGACTCTCTCCTACTTCATTCGCCCATTCGTGTTTTGAGCATTGGTTTATATCCCAGCAGGAACGTTGCGGTTTCTGTTTCTCGTCCGTCTTCGGCGCGGAGATTCTGACAGTTATTTTTATGGTGGATTCTTAAATAGAGGAAAACTACGAGAATTTGCTTTAGGAATCGGCCCATAAATAAAAGCTGCGCGGATTCCTGGCGGCTCCATTTTCCAGGCGCAAAGGTTCACAGAGCAGCAAATTCAATATTTAAGCTTTGGCGCTTCTTCGGCCGAGGAATCAGCGGTATAAATAATACAACTCCACGCAGCTGCTGATGTGGCCGGAGTGACGGCGAGGGCGAGACGCGACAGATTAGAAGAGACCCCCTCCGGGCGCTTCAGGTGGCTCTCCACATGGGGGGTTTCCTGAGAGGGGGGGTGGGGCAAATACCAAATGTCAGAAACATCTCGGAAACGTAATAACATAAATGAAGCTGCTGGTGAAACCGCGCAAATGGCGGAGCAGCGGGAGAGGAGCGAGCCGTCGTCTGTCACTGAAGAGCGACAGCCGCACCGTCATGAAGGAGACAACTCTGAGACTTTACCCACTAAAGCCATAGGATGTGTGATGGATGTCTGGCGGCTCCAACTGCTGGCATCCCTAGTGATCCCAAAAACGGTGCACCCAAATGCCAGATGGAAATGGATGGCGGTGTCTGACTTACGGAAGATGTCTTACACTGGATCCAGTAACTGGTGGAGGAGTATAGAGGCTGGCTAAGGGTACAAAGACGGGACGAGGAGGGGAAGCTCTGACTGATCCTGCCTGAAGTGGGGCTACCGCCTTGATAAGGGCAACCCCACATCCGGAACTTCACTAGACTCCCCAGATACCCTGAGTTACAGACGAGGGAAAGAAGGGGGGCAGAAGTGACAAGACGGGACTGAATCCGGGGCAGTATACACGGTGTAACCACAGGCTGCCTTATAAACCCACCGCTACACCTGGCCGGCTGGAAGAACAGGTGGGGCAGCGAGATGTCACATGACTGCGCAGCCTGCAGGTATCTCCCAGCAGAAGGGAGCTCAGTAGGCATTTTTTCTGTATTTTACACAACTTTAAGGCCGCCTGCACACGGGTGAAAATCCCAAATTACAATACGCACTCCTATGCAGACGGCCGCGGTTTGGCCGCGCGAAACGTCGCGCGGCAAACGAACCGCGGCATGTCCTATTTCTGTGCGGGGCTTCGGTCTGCGCATGCGCCGGCTGCCCGTCAGGCGGCACATGAAAGAGCCGGGGCCGCTAGGTGCGGGTGAGTACGCGCTCCTGTCTGCAGGCGCTGGGGTCGGGTCCCGCGGCGAGAATTCTCGCTGCCGGATCCGACCCGCCCGTCTGCAGGCGGCCTAAGCCTGAATTTTTTTTTGCAGTCCCAAAAAGCCCCTTTAATGGTGTTGGCTGACCTTCCTGAGGGCCGGGGGTCACCGGTCACCGTGATGACTCAGGTCTTATTTTTGTCCTCACAGTCTCCATCACCGCACAGAACGGCGATGGAGACTTCAGCCAGAAGAGTCGCGGATCAGCGGAGAGCGCCGGAACGCTCCATCGCCTCTATAGGATTCATAAATGAGACAATGGAGGGTGAAATCAGCGCGAGTCTCACGGCCAGGAGCCAGCGTCACCCCTCTAATGAGGAGCCCATATACCAGATGTAGCTGACTGCAGGGGGCTTCCAGCTGGATCACGGGGGACTCGGTTATCTCCTCTGCCCTTCATGGCGTCCCAGAGAATGCAAACCCACCATCACCAATGCCCGGACCCCCATATGGCACCATGGTCATGAAAGTCTGGATTCTGCGGTCACTACACTGAATGGCCCCTTTATTAGAGCCCCCGGCCATTTACAGTATTAGAGACCCTCAGGCCACGTATTAGAGCATCCGGACCCTGTAATAGAGACCACAGTCATGTACACTAATGGAACTTCTCCCCTCCTTATTACAGCCCCGGCCTCTCTCGATTGGCGCCCCCTGTACGGTAATTCTCCCCGTGACCCCGGAGTGCAGCATAAAGTCACGTGACAAGTTTTCCGTGGATCAGTTTTAGTGTGACTCCACATTAGATGGAAGATCCAGCGATCGGAGCGACTTCCAGCGAGGCCGGTCATCGGTGCTAGACTAGCCGGGGTCTCACCGCCAACCGCAGGGGGGGTTTATCATGTAACGGTGTGGAGAGTATACAGAGAATGGCGCGATGGAGGAAAACATCCAGCGGAAGGGGATCCTGCGGACGGAAACAACTCATCACTGAAAGGGGTCGGAGGAGGATGTCAGGAATCGTTCTGACCAACAGACTGCACAGTCAGCTGAATACAACGCTGGAGCTCCAACTCGCCGTTCCTCCGCACGGATGGTATAACAGCGGGCGACCAGTTCCAGCGCCATTGTGTCTAAGAGAAACAGACTCCAGCGGGCAAAAGAGCGCAAAACTTGTATCACTGAGCAGCGGGAAAACATCTCCTGGTCAGATGGAGCCAGAATTATGTGCTGATGGGAGGACAGAATTTGGTGCAAGCAGCATGAATCGCTGACCCCGAATTGCTGATACAGGGAAGCACCAATCGTGAGAGGACTGGTATCTTTAATAAACTGGCCATTCAGTGTAGTTAAAGGGGTTGTCCAGTTGTAGTCTATTAAAGGTCTGTCCGCAGGATAGGTCATCAGTAGCAGATTGGTCAGGGTCTTCTGCACGGGACCCTAACGAATAAGCTGTTCTCTGTATATTCATACACTGAGCTGATTTCTGCAGCAAACAGACAGCGCCGTTCTCACTGCAGTGGCCAGGCTTGGTGTTGCAGGCATTAAAGTGAATGGGAACTCTGCCTGTAATACCAAGCCTGGCCTCTGCAGTGGGAATGGCTCTGTCTGCTTCCTGCACAAATTATGCATGAGTGCAGCAGCCCAGAGGACAGCTGATTGGAGGGCATCCCAGACGGCGGACACTCTCCCATCTACTACTGATGGACTACTCTGAGGATATCTCATCCATAGTTTACAACTGGACAACCCCCTTAGGCTGCCCCAAGCTCCTGAATGGTAAATCTGTATCGCTATGCTCTGTAAATCCCCTCTGTAGCAGGTCACTACATGACTGGGTGTTGTAGGCTGAGCCAGGTGACAGCTCTAGCGCCGGCCACGTTGGTTGTCATCCAGCTTTCCCCGAATTAGCAGAAGGAGGGACTGCAGTCCGATTATCGGAGGACGCCGCTGCACTTCTGATGCTAATCTGTCTTGTACTTCTAATGAGCAATAATGAACCCGCTTCCTCAATGACTAAAATCTGCTCAACTGGTCAGAAAAATTTACCGGCGTGTTTGAAAAATTCTATTATTCAAGAGCCTCAGGGGATGCAAATCGTGCATGAAAATGGCGTTCGGGAGCGAAAGTGCGAGGAGTCTTCCACCGCGCAGCGAGAACAACTAAATCCTCACTGACATGTGGGGGAGATAAAAGATTGTGAGCAGCCAGTCACAGCGCTGGGATTATACTGTCATTCACAGGTGACCAAGAGCTGCCTCGGAGCGCTGCTCTGAAGCCCAATCATTGTATAAGACATCTGCTTGCTGTCAGTGACGAGTCGCTCTCTTAAGGGATTTTTGGGTTTCCTGTAAATAAAGTGGGACTACTGTAGAATGAAAAGATATGACGTTTTCTAATAAACTTTATCAATCAATCCTTTACCATTATCAGGATCTCTGCTTGCAGTAAATGAATGAGAACATATGATCTACAAAGCCAATTCCAAAAGTTGGGCCGCTGTATAAAATGTAAATAAATATAAAGAGAAAGAAGAATGCAATGATCTGCAGGTCTAATCCAACCAAAAGACTGGAAACTAAGTGATACTAATGATAAACAGCTGGAGGCTCGATTTTCCAAGTCACATGACTGCATAAAAGAGCATGTTAGAGAGGCAGAGTCTCTCAGAAGCAAAGATCATCGGAGGTTCACCGATCTATGAGAAACTACATCTAAAACTTGTGGAACAATTTCAGAAAGGCTGCGAAAACTCAATATTCATCTACAAAACATAAGATCAAAAGATCCAGAGAATGTGGAGAAGTTCATGTGCACAAGGAACAAGGCCGATGGTCAGTGTGGGATGCTGGAGATCTAAGGATCCTCAGGCAGCGCTGCGTTATATACAGACATAATTCTCTAATACAATCACTGTGTCACATCTTGCCGATGCTGGATTGGAGCCGCTATGTAGTAGGCAAGCCGATCGCTGGAGAGTAGTCAGAATAGCCGGGAGTCGTTTGTCGGGACGTCAGCGTATGCACTACAAATGGATGAGATGGAAGCGTAGTCAATGGAAGCCAAATGTCAGCAGCAGGAGGTATCAGTATGCTTGTAGAGAAACAGGAGCTTCATCAAAGTGGTGGAACACAAGAATCATGAATTGAGGGAGTGGCAAAGCCAGGCTTTTATAAGAGATGCAATCAAGGCAAGAGGCGGGGTCAGGAACAGGAGGCGGGGCTAGATAATTGGGATCAGAGAACAAAGCTGAGAGTTATGCAGAGAAAGTGAATAGCTCAATAAGAATGGTCAGTGCTTGTAGTACGAGAGGTTTCAGGTTCAAGTCCTGGTAGTAGCCCCCTCTTCCAGGATGTCCTCTGGATGTCCCAGGGGCTGGCTTACCTCCTGTGAAAGTCCCTAGTGAGTCTTTGTGCATGGTACCCATACCCCTTCCATTGCACCAGGTATTGCAATCTAACTCTGTAAATTCGAGAGTCCAGAATTTTGTCAACTATGTATTCCTCTTCCCCTTGGACTTTTACTGGTGGAGGAGCTGGCGGACTTCTTCCAGCAAATGTTTTCTCTTTGAATGGTTTCAGTAGCGACACTTCAGTAGCGACAGTAGGTGAATCTTCAGGCTGCCCAGGAGTTTCAAACAAAATGCCACCTGGCTGATTCTTGCAGAGATTGGGAAGGGGCCAATGAATCTTTGCCCAAGTTTGGGAGAGGGTACGTTGGCCTTCAGATTCTTAGTGGATAACCGCACCTTCTCTCCGACCTGGAACATAGGGGCCGCTTGGCGCTGTCTGTCTGCCGTTCTCATAAACATCCTGGGCCTCCCGTTAGACTTCCTTCAACCACTTCTGCTAATTCTGTCAGTCTGTGATTGATAGTTGGGACAGGAGTGAAGACTGGATGGGAACCATAATTGGCATAGAACAGGCTCCGAGCGGTTGAGCTGTGCTTGACATTATTTTAGGTGAACTCAGCCATTGGTAAGAAATCCACCCAGTCGTCTCCAGAACTTTGAAGTGAACTGGACCCCTCTGTCAGAGACCACATCATCTGGAATTCCGTGTAATCTGAAGACTTCCCGGATCATCAACTCCACGGTGTGCTCGGCGGTGGGAATCTTTTTGATGGGGATGAAGTGAGCCATCTTTATAAGTCATTCCACGACTACAAGAACAGTAGTCATCCCTTTCGAGGGGGGCAGATCCACTATAAAGTCCATAGATTTACATCCCCATGGCCTGGATGGGACTGGAAGGAGCTGTAGAAAACCCAGCAGGCAAGCTTGTGGCATCTTGTTCTGAGCACATACCTCGCAAGAGATGACATACTTCTTCACATCCCTCCTGCAGTCAGGCCACCAGAAGGAATGAACTAGAAGTTCTGAAGTCTTTGTGACCCCCAGGTGACTGTCCAGCTTAGAATCATGGACTAATTTAAGGACTTCAAGTCAACCAGCTTCAGGAACATACAGTTTGTGTTCTTACCTCCAAAGCTCTTCTGTAAAGAAAAGCTTCACATCTTTAGAAGGACGACTAAAGAATGGGTCCTTTTCGTATCCTCCCTTAAGCTTTGTTAGGAGGTCTTCAGAGTGAAATTTTTGGGGACAGAATGATGTCATCTGTATTTGCCCTCTCTTCAGACTCTGCACATATCCTGGACAATGCATCTGCCTTGGCATTTCGGGAAAGGGGGCGGTAGGACACAATGAAATTAAAAATGGAGAAGAACAAAGCCCATTGTGCTTGTCTCGCCGATAATCTCTTGGCAGTGCGGAGGAACTCAAAAATTTTTCTGGTCAGTAAGAACCGTCACTGGATGATGGACTCCTTCCAAGAGGTGTTTCCACTCGGTGAAAACCACTCTGATGGCCAGAAGCTCCTTGTTCCCAACATCATAGTTTTTCTCTGTGGGAGATAAGATGCAACTACATCCTTGCGCATTTCTATCTCCCATTCGCTGTGACAGAATGGCTCCCACCACGGAATCGGAGGAGCATTGCAAGGACCGAATGGCATCACTAGGGATTCAAAGTGTCCATATCTTGTCCTGAAGGCCATCCTCCACTCATCTCTGAGCCGGCCGGATCCGCACAAGGTTATATGCTCCTCTGAGGTCCAGTTTCATAACGACCTTAGTTGCCCAGAGCCTCTCCAGCAGTTCTGGAATTAACAGGAGAGGGTAGCAATTCTTAATGGTGATCTTGTTTAGTTCCCGGTAGTCAATGCACGAACGAAGAGTCAAATCTTTTTTTTTTAACAAATAAAATGGGTGCTCCTGCCGGAGAGGAAGGAGGCCAGGTGAAGCCTTTTTCTAGATTTTTATCCAGATGTTCCTGAAGGGCTTCTAACTCTGGTTCTGTGAGGTTGAAGATACGCCCAAATGGAATAGAAGAACCAGGGAGCAGCTCAATAGGACAGTCATACGGCCGGTGAGGTGGCAGCCGGTCAGCCTTCTTCTTCCTGCAAACATCCTTAAACATATGGTAGTAAACTGGTAATTTCTCTAAGTCTTGTTGCTCATCCTTGAGGTCCTGTACTGGTTTAGGAGTGGATGGTGCCATCTGGCAGTTTCCCTTACAGTATTCTGAGGGGAAGGCAATGGTCCTGATTTTCCAGTTGATAGAGGGATTATGGGTAGAAAACCAGGGGATCCCAAGAATTACTGGAAACTTGGGGGATGAGATGAGCTGGAAGCTGATTGTCTCGTGGTGGCCAAGGTTTATGTGGAGCTCCAGTTCAATTGTCTCCTGTGTGACAGAGCCTGAAGACAAGGGTGACCCATGTACTGTTTCCATATCTATCGGTATGGACTTGAGTCTGGTTATAATGTCTTTGTCACGAGCAAATGTTAAGTCCATGAAGTTCCCCCTCAGCTCCTGAGTCTAACATCGCTGAGCACTGTGTCTTCTGATCGCCCGTTACAATCTCAATTGGGAGGACAAAATGGTGGAGTGGGGGAAGGGTTTCCACACCATCCTGAATTACTGGTACAAAGGTGTTTTGGATGGCATCCCCTTGCTTCATGGTGGCTAGATGGGCCATTGGGTTGGCGTGGGTGAAAGAGTCCTTTGGGGATTGCTTGGACAGTTTAGGGCATAATGTCCCGAGCTAACTGAACCCCGCAATCTCTCCCTTCGCTGCTCGAAAAGTCTCTGGTCAATCCGGATGCATAACTGGATGAAGTCTTCCAGGTTTTCAGGGGTCTCCACTCTGGCAAGTTAATCCTTTACCCACTCAGATAATCCCCGGCGAAATTGGCTCTGTTGTGCGGTTGGGTTCAACGTGGTATCATTGGCCCAGCGACGAAACTCTGCTGTATATTCTGCAACGGAATGTTGCCCTTGTCGTAGGCTACATAACCTCTCTTCAGCCATGGAACAGCGGTTCGAATCATCCAAGATTTGCCCTATAGCGGCTGTGAAGGCATTGATGCTGTCAAGAGGATTACTGTTGGTCTCTACGTACAGCGAGGCCCAGGCAAGCGCTCATCAGTGAGGAGGTTAATGATAAAGAGTACCTTTTTTTGATCACTGGTAAACAATGTTGGCTGCATTTGAAAATAAATAATAAATCCGGCATTGATTGAGGAAGCCTCTATACTGCTGGCGATCCCCACCAAACCTTGGGCAGTGCCATGCGGACATCAGAGCCTGAGTGATGCAAGTCCAGAAGTTGTCTCTGTAAACTTAGGATTTCTTTCTGTTGATCTAGCACCAGTATCTGTAATTCAGCGAACGTCTCTTGGTAAGAGGCACAAAATTCCTGAAGCTCTTTAACTTCGCTTCTGCAGGGCGTTCACTACGGGCTCCATGTTTGGGTGTGATTATCTTGTCGCCTCTTACCGATTCTGGATTGGAGCCGCTGTGTAGTAGCTAAGCCGGTCGCTAGACAGTAGTCTAAATAGCCGGGAGTCGCTTATCTGGAAGTCAGCATATGCAGTACAAATGAATGAGACAGAAGCGTAGTCAAGAGAAGCCAAAGGTCAGCAGCAAGAGGTATCAGTATGCAGTACAAATGGGATGACTTCAGCGGTAGTAGGAAATAGGCAGCGCTCACACTGCTATTTTGCCACCAGGACCAGGGGGAATAAAGTCTATTTTATTCTAAATAGCAGTGTGGGCGCTGCCTGTTTCCTACTACCGCTGAAGTCATCCATTGGATGCGGGTCCAATCCTAACTGGGCTGTGAGTGCTGCTGGTATTATTCTTTTTTGATTGTACAAATGGGATGAGACGGAAGCGTACTCGATGAAAGCCAAATGTTAGCAGTAGGTATCAATATGCAGTAGAGAAGCCGGAGAAACAGGAGCTTGAGCAAACTGGTGGAACACAATAATCACGCATTGAGGGAGTGGCAAAGCCAGGCTCTTATAGGAGATGCAATTGTAGCATCGCAAAGGGTAACTCAGGACACGGGGCACATGCTGAGGAACTGGGAGGGTAAAGCTATCACTTGTCATGGTGGCACTTACCAGACTCCTCCCCAGAGGGACACACATAGCCTCGGCCAGAGTATCGCTGGGCCTCTTCCAGACACTCCTAGGAGAGGGATGGCCAATATACATGCCGTAGAACTTTAGATTGTCACGTGATGTCACTGTTCCTTTACTCACCAGAATGAACCACGGAGATAATAAAAAGCATCTAAACACGTTTTGGTGTTTATGTACCTTAGTCCCTGGGAACGGTCCGGGCCTGGCAAAGCTTTACTGGAAAAGTTGGACACTTCCCAATTTAATAATACATCGGTGCAGGCAAGAAAAAAGAAGGGAGGTCAGAGAGGAACTCAGGATGATACCGGCCCTACAGTTTCTGTTATCTGTATGGTGCCGCTCCTGGAATGAGTAGGGGACAAACTCTCCTTAGACACTCATGGATAAAGTACCTCTGCACGGTGATCTTGACTCGCTTTTGTAGTCACGCTCTCTCACTCTCTCCTTTCTGCCTACTGGCTCCTGGCATCGGGGTACTGAAGATATCTTTCTTCCTCTTCCATCCTCTTCACCACATGAGGGTTGAAGGTACCCCCATGTGGCTGACTCTACACTTCTCTCCTAACCGCTAAAGATTCTGGACCCCACCTTGCTCTCCAACACTCATACCTATAGACTCTCACATACCACGTGGCAGGACATAAATTGATACATTTGCAGACACATCCCAGTCTCATGCAGAGATTAACCCTTCATCTGCTGCAGCTGTGCAATACACATAACAGAAGACAAGACAGTGTGCACAGTGCATCCACACAAAGGACATGACTAGAGATGAGCGAGCACGCTCGGATAAAGCAGTTACTTGAGCGAGCATCGCTCTTCTCAAGCTTACTGGTCCAAGCAGGCTCGGGGGGGCGGCGGGGGGGGGGGGGTATGCGGGATGGCTGAGCGAGAGAGATCTCTCTCTACCCCCCCCCCCCCTCCCCGCTAACAACCGCCGCCCCTCCCCCCTCCCCCTGAGCCTGCTCCGACCAGTAAGCGGTTACTCGAGAAGAGTGATGCTCGCTCGAGTAACTGCTTTATCCGAGCGTGCTCGCTCATCTCTAGACATGACATGTATGGGCCACTACACAAGGCAAGAGGCAGGGTCAGAAATAGGAAATAGGTGGCAGAGGCTAGATGACTGGGATCAGGCTGGATAGCTCAATAAGAAGGCTCGGTGCTTGCAGTACAAGAGGTTCATGGTTCAAAGCCAATAGGAAGAGACCAAAGGTTTGGGAAACTTCTCCTTTTATTTAATGAAGTACCTGATCAGCTTTTAAAACGCGTTTCGGGGAGACCCCTTCAAAAAATTGGTGGGTCCCAAAAGGGTTAATGATTAGATCTGTTTGCCTGGAACTTCTCCTGCTCCTGCCCCGCACTCTACAGGCAAACAGATCTGATCATTAACCCTTTGGGGGCCCACCAATTGCTTGTATGTTTTAAATGCCGCCTGGAACGCACGCAGCGTTCCAAACTACGTAACGCATAATGATGTGATGACGCAGTGTATGAACATCTAATGGGACTCCTATAGGGGGCGCTCCTGTAAACTGAAGCGCACATCACGTGGCGTGTGACTACGGTGACACGTTTCGCACCCGGTGAGTTAAATCCCACCTCTCCTTTCTTTATTTAAAAAGCGTGTAAGGCGCTCTCCCTGATTTCTGTTACTGTCCTAAAAGTGGAATGCATCAGATTTATGTGTTTGCAGGTATGAAAGGGTTAAGCTGCCTGCCCACGGGCCATTGTTCATTGTGTTACCTGCGGCGATAATCCGGCCACGGCTAACGCAGTGAACGCTTTCCATAGCATTGCTATGAAAAGCACTGTCGCAGCGTCCACGAGCGGAGAATCATAGCGATTCTCCACTCGCGGGATCTAAATCGTGTCTATCTGTCTGTCTATTGGTCTGTGTCCACGTGATGTGATGAGTGAGAGGTGTCTGTAGTTAGAAGTGAGTTATGGTGGAGAAGAGAGTGGAGAGATGGAGAAAGCTGAGAGATGGTCCGCCGCCCATGCCAGAGCCCAGCCGTATCAGGAACCCTCCTTCTAGAAGCTGCTCTATGGGGGTCTGAATGGCCCGGATATGGTGGAAACGCATGGGAGTGCAGCGTAAGAACCGCATGTAACCGGAGAGAGAGAAACCACCAGTGTGCGAGAAAAAGTGAGTGTCTGGCAGTAGAGAGAGAGTTCGGCTGGGAGAAAGATCCTACAGATAACTAGGACTGTGGATGTACAATGTCCCAAGAATCCTCACCGCTTCAACGCTGCACAAGTTGTTTTGTGAAAGGACTGTTTATTGTTACTTCATCGAGAGTTTGAGTAAATGGACAGGACCGAACGTTCCCAGCACGGAGCAGAGGGTTGGACCCGATGACCCTGGAGGACCCGATGACCCCGGAGGACCCGATGACCCCGGAGGACCCGATGACCGTGGAGGACCCGATGACCCTGGAGGACCCTTCCAACTCTACCATTCTATGACTCCTGTTCAGAAAATACCCTGTGAGTGTGGACTACTTTATTTTATCGGAGTGATCCGCTGCAGAAGATGGAACGTTGGCGTCACAGTGACAAACAGGACTAAAAGGTAACGCAGGTTACTGATTGTTATCTCCCCCGGTGGTAACAAGGTCGGGTTCTTAGCCACCCGTAGTGAGGAGACGGTACAGCCCCGTGACAGGGTTATTTCTCTGCCCCGCTGCTCATGTATGTGAAGCTGATGGTTTCCACCGGCTTCTTTCAGGCTACAAAACATCTCATGTGAAAGAATCCGTTGGAAGCCACCAGCCTCACATACATGTGCTATGGAGCGATGATTGTGTAGCCCGTGTGAAAGCGACCTGACACAGCAGCAGCACAAACTCTCTCCTGTCCTGATAGTCTGCTACAATGTATCAGTGCAGGCAACATTTATCAGTCTGGGGTCCAGGGTGTTCGCCTCCCACTGGACTGTCTGCACTGGGTAATAATAATAATTATATATTTTTTTGTATAGCGCCAACTTATTCTGCAGCGCGAGAACACAGACAATACAACAGTAACATGTGCGGCACAATCAGTTTGCAGCCAACGGGGTGGGGGTGATACAGGAGGTACAGGGGGGCGGGGGTGGGGGTGGCACGGGGGAACACAGGCAGTAGGGGATTACATGTGGAAATCAGTTATTAGGAAGCAAACGGGTGGGGGGGGGGGGGGGTAAGGAGGTGCAGGGGTAGAGGTCGTATGTGATAGGCAGGGTGGAAGGTGTGGGGAGCCATAGGGAGGGGCGGGGGACTAGGTCAGGGGATTTGGTAGGCTTTCCTGTAGAGGTGCATTTTTGGGCGTGTCTGAAGTTTCGTGCATCGGGAATTGTCGGGATGCCTTAGGGTAGAGCGTTCCAGAGGATGGGTGCAGCTCTGGTGAAGTCCTGGAGGTGAGCGTGTAAGGTTCGTATTACAGGGGTGTTTAGTCTGAGTGTGTTAGCCGATCGGAGTGAGCGGGCTGGGTGGTGTACTGACAGTAGGGAGGCGATGTATGGTGGTGTACTGATAGTAGGGAGGCGAGGTATGGTGGCGCGGCGCTGCGGAGAGCTCTGGGGGGTGAGGAGTTTGAACTGAGTTCTGCAGTCGATGGGCAGCCGATGCAGGGGTGTCTGAGTAACGGCTGGATAGGAAGAGGAGCCTAGCTGCTGCATTTAGTATGGATTGGAGTGGAGCGAGTCTGGTGCGGGAGGCTGATGAGCAGCGAGTTGCAGTAGTCAAGTCAGGAGTGGATGAGCGCAACCACGAGCGTCTTTAGCGTGTCCTTCATGAGGAACGGCCGGATGTTAGCAATATTCCTGAGGTGTAGGCGGCATGTTCGGGCCAGATATTGGATGTGGGGGATAAAGGAGAGGTCAGAGTCCAGTGTGACCCCAAGGCAGCGGGCGTGCCATCTGGGGGTTATGGTGGTGCCGGATACTGATATGGAGATATTGGGGAGAGGGTCGGGTGGTTTGGGGCAGAAGGACGAGAAGGTCAGTTTTTTCAGGGTTAAGTTTGAGAGAAAGGTAGGGCATGGTGTTAGAGACAGCCCACATCCCGCTATCAGCACTCCGGCATTCTGCGGGAAGCCGCTGCTAGCCACCCATTCGCTACAGGGTAAATATATTATCGGGCACAATTCACATGGATGGCAGAATGTCTGCTCCATTCCAGGTCATACAGGGGTCCGGAGTACGAGCCTCTACTCCGTGATGTTCATATGTCCTAATAGGCCACATGATCAGAGCTTATTAGGACATAATAACTTCACACGGGTGAGCGCGCTATGCGCCATGAATCTCGCCCCAATCATGTGGAATCTCTGAGGATGTGAGGCGTTTTCATGTGAAAACCCCCTTGCATCACTTCAGGGGTGCAGGGATCCCCCGGCGGAGGAGAGCAGAGATTCTCCCGTTGTTCTCAGTAGGATACCTCACATCGCCTGCACCCAACTCGCGGAGCACTGCTGCCCCATTAGGGATGACGGGTGCTACGGGGCGAGATCACACAGGGAGCTGGAGTGTGCTGCAATCTGTTTCCTGCATCATGTGTGCGACCCCGTCCAAGAGAACGGATACATATTTGTGCGTCTCGCAGAGCATAAGTTTCACACAAGTTTATCGCCCGTATGAAGCCGGCCTGAAGCTTTATCTTCAGAAGATCTAAAACCCCTTTGGCCCCCTGCACACGGGTGCAAATTCCGTGGTGGGATTTCCCGCAGAATTTCCGCCCATGCCCGCCTGCATAGGTTTGCACTACAAACCGCGATCCTATGCACTCAGCCGCGATTTGTCTGCGCAAAAACACGCGCGGAAAACAAATTGTGGCATGTTCTATTTCTGTGCGGGTCTCGCAGAGGCCTGCACAGAAGTGTCACTACCGATGCGTCGGCTGGCGCATGGCAGCCAGCACAAAGCAGAGGATGAAGACGCCGGGAGCGGGTAAGCCGCAGGTCTCTGCAGGGGCACGGGTCCGCACCCCGCTGTGAGAATCCTCGCAGCAGGATCCGACCCGGCCGTCTGCAGGCGGCCCTTAATCAGATTTCGCATCTCCACGATTCCTCACAATGTAATCCCGCCTCCTACCTCATCCTCCCCTTTAATTCATTGCTGTAAAGGTCGCTATTTAACGATGAAAATTAGTGGCGCGTCTGCGAAGAGTAATCTGATCTTAATTACCCGCTTGTGAATGTCACCTATGTTTCATCTTGATAGAATCTCACGTAGCGGAGAACACGAGACGGAGATAAAGCCGCCGCCGCCGCGGCGCTCCTAATGACTTGTATTCTCGTTTGTTATTATTCATCAGTCTTGGCGTTGGACTGTAAATCTGCCGCACGCCACGTCGGCGAGGCCTCCGGAGGAACTTCTTACATTTCACGGAGACGAGAATCGCTGGTGCCGATCAGAAGACTTTGGGCGCTCTTACAAATGTTTTAAGACAATGCACTTCCGTTCCGTGTGATGGCGGGCGAGCGGCGAGAGCAGATCCAGCAGAACGGGGCGTTTATGAGAAGAGACAGGAAGAAAAGATTGGGGCAAGAGAAGAAGCCTCTCCCTGTAAATAGCTTGTTAATCGCGAGCGACGTCCAGTGCTGCCAGACGATCATACGATGCCAGTCTGAGGTTTCCTAATGAAACGCTGAGCGGCCCTTTATTGGACCCCCAACTAGTAGCGGTGGGCTCCTTTCACATTCAGATCCACAGCGATTTATCGCGGCGTAGATTCCAGTCGGTAATAAAATCCTCCTGCAGGAACACCGGCCCCTGCGGACAGGAAGCTGCTTGTAGTTGCCACAGATTAGATGGCAGTGCTGACATGTTCTGACCGGCTGACAGGAAGGGGGCAGCAATTCATGCTGCTTGTGCCAAATTCTGACCTCCCATCAACAACAGACATCTGGATCCAACCATATCACATCTTGTATCCGAACTAGAGGTGGTACAACAGGGTACTAGAGCCTCCATGCCCATCTGTATCACATCTTGTATCCGAACTAGAGGTGGTACAACAGGGTACTAGAGCCTCCATGTCCGTCCGTATCACATCTTGTATCCGAACTAGAGGTGGTACAACAGGGTACTAGAGCCTCCATGTCCGTCCGTATCACATCTTGTATCCGAACTAGAGGTGGTACAACAGGGTACTAGAGCCTCCATGCCCGCCCATGTCACATCTTGCATCCAACCTAGAGATGGCTCCACAAGGTACTAAAGCCTCCATGCCCACCCGTATCCCATCTTGTATCTAAGCTAGAGGTGCGACAACAAGGTACTAAAGCCTCCATGCCCACCCATATCCCATCTTGTATCTAAGCTAGAGGCATTACAACATGGTACTAGAGCCTCTATGCCCACCCATATCCCATCTTGTATTTAAGCTAGAGGTGCTACAACAGGGTACTAGAGCCTCTATGCCCACCCATATCCCATCTTGTATTTAAGCTAGAGGTGCTACAAGAGGGTACTAGAGCCTCCATGCCCACCCATGTCACATCTTGTATCCAACCTAGAGATGGCTCCACAAGGTACTAAACCCTTCATGCCCACCCGTATCCCATCTTGCATCTAAGCTAGAGGTGGTACAACAGGGTACTAGAGCCTCCATGCCCACCCATATCACATCTTGTATCCAAGCCACAGGCGGTACAACAGGGCACTAGAGCCTCCATGCCCACCTGTATCACATCTTGTATCCAAGCTAGAAGCAGTACAGCAGTGTACTAGAGCCTTCATGCCTCCCAGTAACACATCTCCCATCTCAAGGGGTATCATAGCCTTATTAATCAGGTTTGTCTAATTATTATTCCATGCATCAGAGAAGAATACAATGAGAAACACTCAAGTGATGTTTCCAAGCTTTTCTGTATGGAAGAGGTTATATAGTAACAACCCGCACAAAGTAAATTATTCAAAGTCTACAGCATGTGTGATACTTCTCTCTTAGTAAAACATTACAAAGGTTAATTATGACAAAGCTGCATACTCAGCATCTGAGACCCTGTTAGTAAAACTTCCCCTACAATGTATGTTTTTTTGCACATGTACATCTTGCTATTCACACGGCACAATATTAGGCACACGACACTACTGCATAAAATATAAATCAGTACTTTCATATTTTCCCCTCTTTTAAATATTTTTCTACCTAGTAGGAATATTTCTGTCAGCTCAAGTGTAAGAGGGGTCTTGGGAACCTGTTAATCTAAGGGGCTAATCCCTTATAAGACTTTCTTTACCCCATTCCCCGTCAACATTGAAGAAAACTGTCACATGACGGTGACATCATCACAGATCCTAAACCAGCAGAGGCCAATGAACAATGAATGTAGCAGAGCTGTGTGTGTCACGCGCATGTAGCAAAGCTGTGTGTCATGCGCATGTAGCAAAGCTGTGTGTGCTGCATGTCACGTGCATGTAGCAGAGCTGTGCATGTTGTGTTTCAGGCACATGTAGCTGAGCTGTGTGCCACGCACAAGTAACAGAGCTGTGTGAAACGCGCATGTAGCAGAGCTGTGTGAAACGCGCATGTAGCAGAGCTGTGTGTGCTGTGTCATGCGCATGTAGCAGAGCTGTGTGTCACGCACATGTAGCAAAGCTGTGTGTGCTGTCTGTCACATGCCTGTAGCAGAGCTGTGCTTGCTGTGTGTCATATGCATGTAGCAGAGCTGCGTGTGCTGTGTGTCACGCACATGTAGCAGAGCTGTGTGTGTTTTCTCATGCGCATCTAGCAGAGTTGTGTGTGTCACAAGCATGTAGCAGAGTTGTGTGTACTGTGTCATGCACATGTAGCAGAGCTGTGTGCTGTGTGTCACGCACATGTAGCAGAGTTGTGCGTGTGACATGCATGTAGCAGAGCTGTGTATGCTGAGTGTCATGCACATGTAGCTGAGCAGTGTGTCATGCGCGTGAAGCAGAGCTGTGAAACGCATATGTAGCAGTGCTGTGTGTGCTGTGTGTCACGCACATGTGGCAGAGCTGTGTGTGCTGTGTCACATGAATGTAGCAGAGCTGTGTGTCATGCTCATGTAGCAAAGCTGTATGTGGTGTGTGTGTGACACGTGCATGTAGCAGAACTGTGTGTATCATGCGCAAATAGCAGAGCTGTGTGTGCTGTGTGCCATGCTCATGTAGCAGAGTGCTGTGTGTGCTACACATGTAGCAAAGCTGTGTGTGCTCTGTGTCACACGCATGTAGCAGAGCTGTGTATGCTGTGTCATGCGCATGTAGCAGAGCTGTGTGTTTTGTGTGTCACACGCATGTTGGAAAGCTGTGTGTCACGCACATGTAGCAAAGCTGTGTGTCACGCACATGTAGTAAAGCTGTGTGTCACGTGCATGTAACAAAGCTGGGTGTGCTGTGTGACACGCGCATGTAGCACAGGTGTGTGTGTCATGCGCATGTAGTAGAGGTGTGTGTGTCATGCGCATGTAGCAAAGCTGTGTGTGACATGCATGTAGCAGAGCTGTTTGATGTGTGTTACACGCATGTAGCAGAGCTGCGTCCTGTGTCAAGTGCATATAGCAAAGCTGTGTGTGTTGTGTGTCATGCACATGTAGCAAAGCCGTGTGTGCTGTGTGTCATGCACATGTAGCAGAGCGCTGTGTGTGTTGAGTCACACGCATGTAGCAGACCTGTGTATGCTGTGTGACACCCGCATGTAGCAAAGCTTTGTGTGTCATGCGCATGTAGTAGAGCTGTGTGTGTCATGCGCATGTAGCAAAGCTGTATGTGTGTGACGTGCGCGCAGAAGAGCTGTTTGATGTGTGTTATGTGCATGTAGCAGAGCTGTGTCATGTACATGTAGCAAAGCTGTGTGTGTTGTGTGTCACGCACATGTAGCAAAGCTGTGTATCATGCGCATGTAGTAGAGCTGTGTGTGTTATGTGCATGTAACAAAGCTGTATGTGTGTGACGCACATGTAGCAGAGCTGTGTGATGTGTGTTACGCACATGTAGCAGAGCTGTGTGAGCTGTGTGTGACGTGTATTTTTAAGGAAAATAGATCCAAAAACAAGCCGGCTTCTTTAACCAAAACTTTATTATTCTAAGGTTAAAAAATGGTCGACATCACGCTGAATGCGTTACAGCATAAACAACAAACAAATTTTAGTGTAAATGTACTAATTTAAAAAAAATAACTAGAAATGTTTAAGAAAATAATTTTTTTAGCTTTTTACCCCCAATACAACTAAAAAACGGGGAAAAAAGTCAGTAAAAACCTATTTTAAAAAATCGCCCTATATGTCGCAGAAAAAAAACCACTGCAAAAATAAGTTTGATAGCTAAAGAAAAAAAATAGGGCAATAAAAGCACCACGGGGGAAAAATCCCTAAAAAGTGTCTGATCCTTAAGGAACAAAACAGCCCGGTCCTTAAGGGGTTATGCTATGGCAATTCACAAAGTCACTGCCACTTCTAAAGTATTGCAGAAATGCCATTGCTCTGGATGGCAGGTCGGACACCTTCCCACCTTTTCAAGCAAGTTTTCCTCATGCAGTCTTGCTGCTCGGAGGTCTGAAGCCTTTTTTAATAGTCCGAAATCTCCTGCCAAAACTTTCAGCTCTTCCTGATCAAATCGCTTACAAATGAAGTCATCTTCAATTTCAAAATCTTCATCATTGCTGTCACTTAGTTCTTCACCAATCATGTTCTTCAAAAGAGGATAGTTCAACGAAAACTGGCCCAGGGATTTTAGCTGAATGACAAGCTAGGCATATAGGTGGTGGTAGACTAGGATATACAGCTGATGGTAGACTAGGATATACAGCTGAGGGTAGACTAGGACATACAGCTGATGGTAGACTAGGACATACAGCTGATGGTAGACTAGGATATACAGCTGAGGGTAGACTAGGATATACAGCTGATGGTAGACTAGGACATACAGCTGAGGGTAGACTAGGACATACAGCTGAGGGTAGACTAGGACATACAGCTGATGGTAGACTAGTACATACAGCTGAGGGTAGACTAGGACATACAGCTGAGGGTAGACTAGGACATACAGATGCTGGTAGGCTAGGACATACAGCTGAGGGTAGACTAGGACATACAGCTGATGGTAGACTAGGATATACAGCTGATGGTAGACTAGGACATACAGCTGATGGTAGACTAGGACATCTAGCTCATGGTAGACTAGGACATATAGCTCATGGTAGACTAGGACATACAGCTGATGGTAGACTAGGATATACAGCTGATGGTAGACTAGGACATACAGCTGAGGGTAGACTAGGACATACAGCTGATGGTAGACTAGGATATACAGCTGAGGGTAGACTAGAACACACAGCTGATGGTAGACTAGGACATACAACTGATGGTAGACTAGGACATACAGCTGATGGTAGACTAGGACATACAACTGATGGTAGACTAGGACATACAGCTGATGGTAGACAAGGACATACAACTGATGGTAGACAAGGACATACAACTGATGGTAGACAAGGACATACAACTGATGGTAGACTAGGACATACAGCTGATGGTAGACTAGGATAGACAGCTGATGGTAGACTAGGACGTATAGCTGAGGGTAGACTAGGACATACAGCTGATGGTAGACTAGGACATACAGCTGATGGTAGACTAGGACATACAGCAGATGGTAGACTAGGATATACAGCTGATGGTAGACTAGGATATACAGCTGATGGTAGACTAGGATATACAGCTGAGGGTAGACTAGGATATACAGCTGAGGGTAGACTAGAACACACAGCTGATGGTAGACTAGGACATATAGATGCTGGTAAACTAGGATATAAAACTGATAGTAGACTAGGACATACAGCTGATTGAAGGCTAGAACATACAGCAGATGGTAGACTAGAGCGTACAGCTGATGGAGGACAAGGACATACAGCTGATGGTAGACTAGGACATACAACTGATGGTAGACTAGGACATACAGCTGATGGTAGACTAGGACATACGACTGATGGTAGACTAGGACATACAGCTGATGGTAGACAAGGACATACAACTGATGGTAGACTAGGACATACAGCTGATGGTAGACAAGGACATACAACTGATGGTAGACTAGGACATACAGCTGATGGTAGACTAGGACATACAGCTGATGGTAGACTAGGACATACAGCTGATGGTAGACTAGGACATACAGCTGAGGGTAGACTAGGATATACAGCTGATTGAAGGCTAGAACATACAGCTGAGGGTAGACTAGAGCGTACAGCTGATGGTAGACTAGAACACACAGCTGATGGTAGACTAGGACATACAGCTGATGGTAGACTAGAACACACAGCTGATGGTAGACTAGGACATATAGATGCTGGTAAACTAGGATATAAAACTGATGGTAGACTAGGACATACAGCTGATTGAAGGCTAGAACATACAGCTGAGGGTAGACTAGAGCGTACAGCTGATGGAGGACAAGGACATACAACTGATGGTAGACTAGGACATACGACTGATGGTAGACTAGGACATACAGCTGATGGTAGACAAGGACATACAACTGATCGTAGACTAGGACATACAGCTGATGGTAGACTAGGACATACAGCTGATGGTAGACTAGGACATACAGCTGAGGGTAGACTAGGATATACAGCTGATGGTAGACTAGGACATACGACTGATGGTAGACTAGGACATACAACTGATGGTAGACAAGGACGTAAAACCTGATGGTAGACTAGGACATACAGCTGATGGTAGACTAGGACATACAGCTGAGGGTAGACTAGGATATACAGCTGATGGTAGACAAGGACATACAACTGATGGTAGACTAGGACATACAGCTGATGGTAGACTAGGACATACAGCTGAGGGTAGACTAGGATATACAGCTGATGGTAGACTAGGACATACAGCTGAGGGTAGACTAGGACATACAGCTGAGGGTAGACTAGGACATACAGCTGATGGTAGACTAGGACATACAGCTGAGGGTAGACTAGGATATACAGCTGATGGTAGACTAGGACATACAGCAGATGGTAGACTAGGATATACAGCTGATGGTAGACTAGGACGTACAGCTGAGGGTAGACTAGGACATATAGCTCATGGTAGACTAGGACATACAGCAGATGGTAGACTAGGACATACAGCAGATGGTAGACTAGGATATACAGCTGATGGTAGACTAGGACGTACAGCTGATGGTAGACTAGGACATACAGCAGATGGTAGACTAGGATATACAGCTGATGGTAGACTAGGACGTACAGCTGAGGGTAGACTAGGACGTACAGCTGAGGGTAGACTAGGACATACAGCTGAGGGTAGACTAGGACATACAGCTGATGGTAGACTAGAGCGTACAGCTGATGGTAGACTAGGACATACAACCAATGGTAGATTAGGACATGCAGCTGATGGTAGACTAGGACATACACCTCAAGGTAGACTATAACGCAAAGCAGATGGTAGACTAGGATATACAGCTGATGGTAGACTAGGACATACAGCTGAGGGTAGACTAGGACATACAGCCGATGGTAGACTAGGACATACAGCCGATGGTAGACTGGGATATACAGCTGATGGTAGACTAGGATATACAGCTGATGGTAGACTAGGACATACAGCTGAGGATAGACTAGGATATACAGCTGATGGTAGACTAGGGCGTACAGCTGATGGTAGACTAGAACATACAACTGATGGTTGATTAGGACATACAACTTGTGGTAGACTAGGACATACAGCTGATGATAGACTAGGACATACAGCTGATGGTAGACTAGGATATACAGCTGATGGTAGACTAGGATATACAGCTGAGGGTAGACTAGTATATAAAGCTGAGGGTACACTGGGATATACAGCTGAGGGTAGACTAGGACATACAGCTGATTGAAGGCTAGAACATACAGCTGAGGGTAGACTAGGACATACAGCAGATGGTAGACTACAGCGTTCAGCTGATGGAGGACAAGGACATACAGCTGATGGTAGACTAGGACATACAGCTGATGGTAGACTAGGATATACAGCTGAGGGTAGACTAGGACATACACCTCAAGGTAGACTATGACGTAAAGCTAATGGTAGACTAGGACATACAGCTGATGGTAGACTAAGATGTAAAGCTGATGGTGGACTAGGATATACAGCTGAGGGTAGACTAGGATATACAGCTGAGGGTAGACTAGGACATATAGATGCTGAAAACTAGGATATAAAACTGATGGTAGACTAGGACATACAGCTGATTGAAGGCTAGAACATACAGCTGAGGGTAGACTAGGACATACAGCAGATGGTAGACTAGAGCGTACAGCTGATGGAGGACAAGGACATACAGCTGATGGTAGACTAGGACATACAGCTGATGGAGGACAAGGACATACAGCTGATGGTAGACAAGGACATACAACTGATGGTAGACTAGGACATACAGCTGATGGTAGACTAGGACATACAGCTGATGGTAGACTAGGACATACAACTGATGGTAGACTAGGACATACAGCTGATGGTAGACTAGGATAGACAGCTGATGGTAGACTAGGGCGTACAGCTGAGGGTAGACTAGGACATATAGCTCATGGTAGACTAGGACATACAGCTCATGGTAGACTAGGACATACAGCTGATGGTAGACTAGGACATACAGCTGATGGTAGACTAGGACATACAGCAGATGGTAGACAAGGACATACAGCAGATGGTAGACAAGGACATACAGCAGATGGTAGACTAGGATATACAGCTGATGGTAGACTAGGATATACAGCTGATGGTAGACTAGGATATATAGCTGAGGGTAGACTAGGATATACAGCTGAGGGTAGACTAGAACACACAGCTGATGGTAGACTAGGACATATAGATGCTGGTAAACTAGGATATAAAACTGATAGTAGAATAGGACATACAGCTGATTGAAGGCTAGAACATACAGCAGATGGTAGACTAGAGCGTACAGCTGATGGAGGACAAGGACATACAGCTGATGGTAGACTAGGACATACAACTGATGGTAGACTAGGACATACAGCTGATGGTAGACTAGGACATACGACTGATGGTAGACTAGGACATACAGCTGATGGTAGACAAGGACATACAACTGATGGTAGACTAGGACATACAGCTGATGGTAGACTAGGACATACAGCTGATGGTAGACTAGGACATACAGCTGAGGGTAGACTAGGATATACAGCTGATTGAAGGCTAGAACATACAGCTGAGGGTATACTAGAGCGTACAGCTGATGGTAGACTAGAACATACAGCTGATGGTAGACTAGGACATACAGCTGATGGTAGACTAGGACATATAGATGCTGGTAAACTAGGATATAAAACTGATGGTAGACTAGGACATACAGCTGATTGAAGGCTAGAACATACAGCTGAGGGTAGACTAGAGCGTACAGCTGATGGAGGACAAGGACATACAACTGATGGTAGACTAGGACATACAGCTGATGGTAGACTAGGACATACGACTGATGGTAGACTAGGACATACAGCTGATGGTAGACTAGGACATACAGCTGATGGTAGACTAGAACACACAGCTGATGGTAGACTAGGACATATAGATGCTGGTAAACTAGGATATAAAACTGATGGTAGACTAGGACATACAGCTGATTGAAGGCTAGAACATACAGCTGAGGGTAGACTAGAGCGTACAGCTGATGGAGGACAAGGACATACAACTGATGGTAGACTAGGACATACAGCTGATGGTAGACTAGGACATACGACTGATGGTAGACTAGGACATACAGCTGATGGTAGACAAGGACATACAACTGATGGTAGACTAGGACATACAGCTGATGGTAGACTAGGACATACAGCTGATGGTAGACTAGGACATACAGCTGAGGGTAGACTAGGATATACAGCTGATGGTAGACTAGGACATACAGCTGATGGTAGACTAGGACATACGACTGATGGTAGACTAGGACATACAGCTGATGGTAGACAAGGACATACAACTGATGGTAGACGAGGACGTACACCTGATGGTAGACTAGGACATACAGCTGATGGTAGACTAGGATATACAGCTGAGGGTAGACTAGGATATACAGCTGATGGTAGACTAGGACATACAGCTGAGGGTAGACTAGGACATACAGCTGATGGTAGACTAGGACATACAGCTGATGGTAGACTAGGACATACAGCTGAGGGTAGACTAGGATATACAGCTGATGGTAGACTAGGACATACAGCAGATGGTATACTAGGATATACAGCTGATGGTAGACTAGGACGTACAGCTGAGGGTAGACTAGGACATATAGCTCATGGTAGACTAGGACATACAGCAGATGGTAGACTAGGACATATAGCAGATGGTAAACTAGGATATAAAACTGATGGTAGACTAGGACATACAGCTGATTGAAGGCTAGAACATTAAGCTGAGGGTAGACTAGGACATACAGCAGATGGTAGACTAGAGCGTACAGCTGATGGAGGACAAGGACATACAGCTGATGGTAGACAAGGACATACAACTGATGGTAGACTAGGACATACAGCTGATGGTAGACTAGGACATACAGCTGATGGTAGACTAGGACATACAGCTGATGGTAGACTAGGACATACAACTGATGGTAGACTAGGATATACAGCTAATGGTAGACTAGGATATACAGCTGAGGGTAGACTAGGATATACAGCTGAGGGTAGACTAGGACATATAGATGCTGGTAAACTAGGATATAAAACTGATGGTAGACTAGGACATACAGCTGATTGAAGGCTAGAACATACAGCTGAGGGTAGACTAGGACATACAGCAGATGGTAGACTAGAGCGTACAGCTGATGGAGGACAAGGACATACAGCTGATGGTAGACTAGGACATACAGCTGATGGTAGACTAGAATATACAGCTGATGGTAGACTAGGACATACACCTCAAGGTAGACTATGACGTAAAGCTAATGGTAGACTAGGACATACAGCTGATTGAAGGCTAGAACATACAGCTGATGGAGGACAAGGACATACAGCTGATGGTAGACAAGGACATACAACTGATGGTAGATTAGGACATACAGCTGATGGTAGACTAGGACATACAGCTGATGGTAGACTAGGACATACAGCTGATGGTAGACTAGGACATACAGCTGATGGTAGACTAGGACATACAGCTGAGGGTAGACTAGGACATATAGCTCATGGTAGACTAGAACATACAGCTGATGGTAGACTAGGACATACAGCAGATGGTAGACTAGAGTGTACAGCTGATGGTAGATAAGGACATACAACCAATGGTAGACTAGGATATACAGCTGATGGTAGACTAGGACATACAGCTGATGGTAGACTAGGACATACAGCTGATGGTAGACTATGACGTAAAGCTGATGGTAGACTTGGACATACAGCTGATGGTAGACTAGGACATACAGCTGATGGTAGACTAGGACATACAGCTGATGGTAGACTATGACGTAAAGCTGATGGTAGACTTGGACATACAGCTGATGGTAGACTAGGACATACAGCTGATGGTAGACTAAGACGTAAAGCTGATGGTGGACTAGGACATACAGCTGATGGTAGACTAGGACATACAGCTGATGGTGGACTAGGACATACAGCTGAGGGTAGACTATGACATACAGCTGATGGTGGACTAGGACGTAGAGCTGAGAGTAGACTAGGACATACAGCTTATGGTAGACTAGGATATACAGCTGATGGTAGACTAGGACATACAGCTCATGATAGAAAAGGACATACAACCGATGGTGGACTGGGATATACAGCTGATGGTAGACTAGGATATACAGCTGATGGTAGACTAGGACATACAGCTCATGATAGACAAGGACATACAACCGATGGTAGACTGGGATATACAGCTGATGGTAGACTAGGATATACAGCTGATGGTAGACTAGGACATACAGCTGAGGATAGACTAGGATATACAGCTGATGGTAGACTAGGGCGTACAGCTGATGGTAGACTAGAACATACAACTGATGGTTGATTAGGACATACAACTTGTGGTAGACTAGGACATACAGCTGATGGTGGACTAGGATATACAGCTGATGGTAGACTAGGATATACAGCTGAGGGTAGACTAGGATATACAGCTGAGGGTAGACTAGGATATACAGCTGATGGTAGACTAGGACATACAGCTGAGGGTAGACTAGTATATAAAGCTGATGGTAGACTAGGACATACAGCTGATGGTAGACTAGGATATACAGCTGATGGTAGACTAGGATATACAGCTGAGGGTAGACTAGGATATACAGCTGAGGGTAGACTAGTATATAAAGCTGAGGGTACACTAGGATATACAGCTGAGGGTAGACTAGGACATACAGCTGATTGAAGGCTAGAACATACAGCTGAGGGTAGACTAGGACATACAACAGATGGTAGACTAGAGCGTACAGCTGATGGAGGACAAGGACATACAGCTGATGGTAGACTAGGACATACAGCTGATGGTAGACTAGGACATACAGCTGATGGTAGACTAGGACATACAGCTGAGGGTAGACTAGGATATACAGCTGAGGGTAGACTAGGATATACAGCTGAGGGTAGACTAGGACATATAGATGCTGGTAAACTAGGATATAAAACTGATGGTAGACTAGGACATACAGCTGATTGAAGGCTAGAACATACAGCTGAGGGTAGACTAGGACATACAGCAGATGGTAGACTAGAGCGTACAGCTGATGGAGGACAAGGACATACAGCTGATGGTAGACTAGGACATACAGCTGATGGTAGACTAGAATATACAGCTGATGGTAGACTAGGACATACACCTCAAGGTAGACTATGACGTAAAGCTAATGGTAGACTAGGACATACAGCTGATTGAAGGCTAGAACATACAGCTGATGGAGGACAAGGACATACAGCTGATGGTAGACAAGGACATACAACTGATGGTAGACTAGGACATACAGCTGATGGTAGACTAGGACATACAGCTGATGGTAGACTAGGACATACAGCTGATGGTAGACTAGGACATACAGCTGATGGTAGACTAGGACATACAGCTGAGGGTAGACTAGGACATATAGCTCATGGTAGACTAGAACATACAGCTGATGGTAGACTAGGACATACAGCAGATGGTAGACTAGAGTGTACAGCTGATGGTAGATAAGGACATACAACCAATGGTAGACTAGGATATACAGCTGATGGTAGACTAGGACATACAGCTGATGGTAGACTAGGACATACAGCTGATGGTAGACTATGACGTAAAGCTGATGGTAGACTTG
Source organism: Eleutherodactylus coqui (assembly GCF_035609145.1). Taxonomy (NCBI): domain Eukaryota; kingdom Metazoa; phylum Chordata; class Amphibia; order Anura; family Eleutherodactylidae; genus Eleutherodactylus; species Eleutherodactylus coqui. The sequence continues at coordinate 843,965 of NC_089847.1, read as the reverse complement.
GACATACAGCTGATGGTAGACTAGGACATACAGCTGATGGTAGACTAGGACATACAGCTGATGGTAGACTATGACGTAAAGCTGATGGTAGACTTGGACATACAGCTGATGGTAGACTAGGACATACAGCTGATGGTAGACTAAGACGTAAAGCTGATGGTGGACTAGGACATACAGCTGATGGTAGACTAGGACATACAGCTGATGGTGGACTAGGACATACAGCTGAGGGTAGACTATGACATACAGCTGATGGTGGACTAGGACGTAGAGCTGAGAGTAGACTAGGACATACAGCTTATGGTAGACTAGGATATACAGCTGATGGTAGACTAGGACATACAGCTCATGATAGAAAAGGACATACAACCGATGGTGGACTGGGATATACAGCTGATGGTAGACTAGGATATACAGCTGATGGTAGACTAGGACATACAGCTCATGATAGACAAGGACATACAACCGATGGTAGACTGGGATATACAGCTGATGGTAGACTAGGATATACAGCTGATGGTAGACTAGGACATACAGCTGAGGATAGACTAGGATATACAGCTGATGGTAGACTAGGGCGTACAGCTGATGGTAGACTAGAACATACAACTGATGGTTGATTAGGACATACAACTTGTGGTAGACTAGGACATACAGCTGATGGTGGACTAGGATATACAGCTGATGGTAGACTAGGATATACAGCTGAGGGTAGACTAGGATATACAGCTGAGGGTAGACTAGGATATACAGCTGATGGTAGACTAGGACATACAGCTGAGGGTAGACTAGTATATAAAGCTGATGGTAGACTAGGACATACAGCTGATGGTAGACTAGGATATACAGCTGATGGTAGACTAGGATATACAGCTGAGGGTAGACTAGGATATACAGCTGAGGGTAGACTAGTATATAAAGCTGAGGGTACACTAGGATATACAGCTGAGGGTAGACTAGGACATACAGCTGATTGAAGGCTAGAACATACAGCTGAGGGTAGACTAGGACATACAACAGATGGTAGACTAGAGCGTACAGCTGATGGAGGACAAGGACATACAGCTGATGGTAGACTAGGACATACAGCTGATGGTAGACTAGAATATACAGCTGATGGTAGACTAGAACATACACCTCAAGGTAGACTATGACGTAAAGCTAATGGTAGACTAGGACATACAGCTGATGGTAGACTAAGATGTAAAGCTGATGGTGGACTAGGATATACAGCTGAGGGTAGACTAGGATATACAGCTGAGGGTAGACTAGGACATATAGATGCTGGTAAACTAGGATATAAAACTGATGGTAGACTAGGACATACAGCTGATTGAAGGCTAGAACATACAGCTGAGGGTAGACTAGGACATACAGCAGATGGTAGACTAGAGCGTACAGCTGATGGAGGACAAGGACATACAGCTGATGGTAGACTAGGACATACAGCTGATGGTAGACAAGGACATACAACTGATGGTAGACTAGGACATACAGCTGATGGTAGACTAGGACATACAGCTGATGGTAGACTAGGACATACAGCTGAGGGTAGACTAGGATATACAGCTGATGGTAGACTAGGACATACAGCTGAGGGTAGACTAGGACATACAGCTGATGGTAGACTAGGACATACAGCTGATGGTAGACTAGGACATACAGCTGAGGGTAGACTAGGATATACAGCTGATGGTAGACTAGGACATACAGCAGATGGTAGACTAGGATATACAGCTGATGGTAGACTAGGACGTACAGCTGAGGGTAGACTAGGACATATAGCTCATGGTAGACTAGGACATACAGCAGATGGTAGACTAGGACATACAGCAGATGGTAGACTAGGATATACAGCTGATGGTAGACTAGGACGTACAGCTGATGGTAGACTAGGACATACAGCAGATGGTAGACTAGGATATACAGCTGATGGTAGACTAGGACGTACAGCTGAGGGTAGACTAGGACGTACAGCTGAGGGTAGACTAGGACATACAGCTGAGGGTAGACTAGGACATACAGCTGATGGTAGACTAGAGCGTACAGCTGATGGTAGACTAGGACATACAACCAATGGTAGATTAGGACATGCAGCTGATGGTAGACTAGGACATACACCTCAAGGTAGACTATAACGCAAAGCAGATGGTAGACTAGGATATACAGCTGATGGTAGACTAGGACATACAGCTGAGGGTAGACTAGGACATACAGCCGATGGTAGACTAGGACATACAGCCGATGGTAGACTAGGACATACAGCTCATGATAGACAAGGACATACAACCGATGGTAGACTGGGATATACAGCTGATGGTAGACTAGGATATACAGCTGATGGTAGACTAGGACATACAGCTGAGGATAGACTAGGATATACAGCTGACGGTAGACTAGAACATACAACTGATGGTTGATTAGGACATACAACTTGTGGTAGACTAGGACATACAGCTGATGGTAGACTAGGACATACAGCTGATGGTAGACTAGGATATACAGCTGATGGTAGACTAGGATATACAGCTGAGGGTAGACTAGTATATAAAGCTGAGGGTACACTGGGATATACAGCTGAGGGTAGACTAGGACATACAGCTGATTGAAGGCTAGAACATACAGCTGAGGGTAGACTAGGACATACAGCAGATGGTAGACTACAGCGTTCAGCTGATGGAGGACAAGGACATACAGCTGATGGTAGACTAGGACATACAGCTGATGGTAGACTAGGATATACAGCTGAGGGTAGACTAAGACATACACCTCAAGGTAGACTATGACGTAAAGCTAATGGTAGACTAGGACATACAGCTGATGGTAGACTAAGATGTAAAGCTGATGGTGGACTAGGATATACAGCTGAGGGTAGACTAGGATATACAGCTGAGGGTAGACTAGGACATATAGATGCTGAAAACTAGGATATAAAACTGATGGTAGACTAGGACATACAGCTGATTGAAGGCTAGAACATACAGCTGAGGGTAGACTAGGACATACAGCAGATGGTAGACTAGAGCGTACAGCTGATGGAGGACAAGGACATACAGCTGATGGTAGACTAGGACATACAGCTGATGGAGGACAAGGACATACAGCTGATGGTAGACTAGGACATACAACTGATGGTAGACTAGGACATACAGCTGATGGTAGACAAGGACATACAACTGATGGTAGACTAGGACATACAGCTGATGGTAGACTAGGATAGACAGCTGATGGTAGACTAGGGCGTACAGCTGAGGGTAGACTAGGACATATAGCTGATGGTAGACTAGGACATACAGCTCATGGTAGACTAGGACATACAGCTGATGGTAGACTAGGACATACAGCTGATGGTAGACTAGGACATACAGCAGATGGTAGACAAGGACATACAGCAGATGGTAGACTAGGATATACAGCTGATGGTAGACTAGGATATACAGCTGATGGTAGACTAGGATATACAGCTGAGGGTAGACTAGGATATACAGCTGAGGGTAGAATAGAACACACAGCTGATGGTAGACTAGGACATATAGATGCTGGTAAACTAGGATATAAAACTGATAGTAGACTAGGACATACAGCTGATTGAAGGCTAGAACATACAGCAGATGGTAGACTAGAGCATACAGCTGATGGTAGACTAGGACATACAACTGATGGTAGACTAGGACATACAGCTGATGGTAGACTAGGACATACGACTGATGGTAGACTAGGACATACAGCTGATGGTAGACAAGGACATACAACTGATGGTAGACTAGGACATACAGCTGATGGTAGACTAGGACATACAGCTGATGGTAGACTAGGACATACAGCTGATGGTAGACTAGGACATACAGCTGAGGGTAGACTAGGATATACAGCTGATTGAAGGCTAGAACATACAGCTGAGGGTAGACTAGAGCGTACAGCTGATGGTAGACTAGAACATACAGCTGATGGTAGACTAGGACATACAGCTGATGGTAGACTAGGACATATAGATGCTGGTAAACTAGGATATAAAACTGATGGTAGACTAGGACATACAGCTGATTGAAGGCTAGAACATACAGCTGAGGGTAGACTAGAGCGTACAGCTGATGGAGGACAAGGACATACAACTGATGGTAGACTAGGACATACAGCTGATGGTAGACTAGGACATACGACTGATGGTAGACTAGGACATACAGCTGATGGTAGACTAGAACATACAGCTGATGGTAGACTAGAACACACAGCTGATGGCAGACTAGGACATATAGATGCTGGTAAACTAGGATATAAAACTGATGGTAGACTAGGACATACAGCTGATTGAAGGCTAGAACATACAGCTGAGGATAGACTAGAGCGTACAGCTGATGGAGGACAAGGACATACAACTGATGGTAGACTAGGACATACAGCTGATGGTAGACTAGGACATACGACAGATGGTAGACTAGGACATACAGCTGATGGTAGACAAGGACATACAACTGATGGTAGACTAGGACATACAGCTGATGGTAGACTAGGACATACAGCTGATGGTAGACTAGGACATACAGCTGAGGGTAGACTAGGATATACAGCTGATGGTAGACTAGGACATACAGCTGATGGTAGACTAGGACATACGACTGATGGTAGACTAGGACATACAGCTGATGGTAGACAAGGACATACAACTGATGGTAGACGAGGACGTACACCTGATGGTAGACTAGGACATACAGCTGATGGTAGACTAGGATATACAGCTGAGGGTAGACTAGGATATACAGCTGATGGTAGACTAGGACATACAGCTGAGGGTAGACTAGGACATACAGCTGATGGTAGACTAGGACATACAGCTGATGGTAGACTAGGACATACAGCTGAGGGTAGACTAGGATATACAGCTGATGGTAGACTAGGACATACAGCAGATGGTAGACTAGGATATACAGCTGATGGTAGACTAGGACGTACAGCTGAGGGTAGACTAGGACATATAGCTCATGGTAGACTAGGACATACAGCAGATGGTAGACTAGGACATACAGCAGATGGTAGACTAGGATATACAGCTGATGGTAGACTAGGACGTACAGCTGATGGTAGACTAGGACATACAGCAGATGGTAGACTAGGATATACATCTGATGGTAGACTAGGACGTACAGCTGATGGTAGACTAGGACATACAGCTGAGGGTAGACTAGGACATACAGCTGAGGGTAGACTAGGACATACAGCTGATGGTAGACTAGAGCGTACAGCTGATGGTAGACTAGGACATACAACCAATGGTAGATTAGGACATACAGCTGATGGTAGACTAGGACATACACCTCAAGGTAGACTATAACGCAAAGCAGATGGTAGACTAGGATATACAGCTGATGGTAGACTAGGACATACAGCTGAGGGTAGACTAGGACATACAGCCGATGGTAGACTAGGACATACAGCCGATGGTAGACTAGGACATACAGCTCATGATAGACAAGGACATACAACCGATGGTAGACTGGGATATACAGCTGATGGTAGACTAGGATATACAGCTGATGGTAGACTAGGACATACAGCTGAGGATAGACTAGGATATACAGCTGATGGTAGACTAGGGCGTACAGCTGATGGTAGACTAGAACATACAACTGATGGTTGATTAGGACATACAACTTGTGGTAGACTAGGACATACAGCTGATGGTAGACTAGGACATACAGCTGATGGTAGACTAGGATATACAGCTGATGGTAGACTAGGATATACAGCTGAGGGTAGACTAGTATATAAAGCTGAGGGTACACTGGGATATACAGCTGAGGGTAGACTAGGACATACAGCAGATTGAAGGCTAGAACATACAGCTGAGGGTAGACTAGGACATACAGCAGATGGTAGACTAGAGCATTCAGCTGATGGAGGACAAGGACATACAGCTGATGGTAGACTAGGACATACAGCTGATGGTAGACTAGAATATACAGCTGATGGTAGACTAGGACATACACCTCAAGGTAGACTATGACGTAAAGCTAATGGTAGACTAGGACATACAGCTGATGGTAGACTAAGATGTAAAGCTGATGGTGGACTAGGATATACAGCTGAGGGTAGACTAGGATATACAGCTGAGGGTAGACTAGGACATATAGATGCTGGTAAACTAGGATACAAAAATGATGGTAGACTAGGACATACAGCTGATTGAAGGCTAGAACATACAGCTGAGGGTAGACTACGACATACAGCAGATGGTAGACTAGAGCGTACAGCTGATGGAGGACAAGGACATACAGCTGATGGTAGACAAGGACATACAACTGATGGTAGACTAGGACATACAGCTGATGGTAGACTAGGACATACAGCTGATGGTAGACTAGGACATACAACTGATGGTAGACTAGGATATACAGCTAATGGTAGACTAGGATATACAGCTGAGGGTAGACTAGGACATACAGCTGAGGGTAGACTAGGACATATAGATGCTGGTAAACTAGGATATAAAACTGATGGTAGACTAGGACATACAGCTGATTGAAGGCTAGAACATACAGCTGAGGGTAGACTAGGACATACAGCAGATGGTAGACTAGAGCGTACAGCTGATGGAGGACAAGGACATACAGCTGATGGTAGACTAGGACATACAGCTGATGGTAGACTAGAATATACAGCTGATGGTAGACTAGGACATACACCTCAAGGTAGACTATGACGTAAAGCTAATGGTAGACTAGGACATACAGCTGATTGAAGGCTAGAACATACAGCTGATGGAGGACAAGGACATACAGCTGATGGTAGACAAGGACATACAACTGATGGTAGACTAGGACATCTAGCTGATGGTAGACTAGGACATACAGCTGATGGTAGACTAGGACATACAGCTGATGGTAGACTAGGACATACAGCTGATGGTAGACTAGGACATACAGCTGATGGTAGACTAGGACATACAGCTGAGGGTAGACTAGGACATATAGCTCATGGTAGACTAGAACATACAGCTGATGGTAGACTAGGACATACAGCAGATGGTAGACTAGGACATACAGCTGTTGGTAGATAAGGACATACAACCAATGATAGACTAGGATATACAGCTGATGGTAGACTAGGACATACAGCTGATGGTAGACTAGGACATACAGCTGATGGTAGACTATGACGTAAAGCTGATGGTAGACTTGGACATACAGCTGATGGTAGACTAGGACATACAGCTGATGGTAGACTAAGACGTAAAGCTGATGGTGGACTAGGACATACAGCTGATGGTAGACTAGGACATACAGCTGATGGTGGACTAGGACATACAGCTGAGGGTAGACTATGACATACAGCTGATGGTGGACTAGGACGTAGAGCTGAGAGTAGACTAGGACATACAGCTTATGGTAGACTAGGATATACAGCTGATGGTAGACTAGGACATACAGCTCATGATAGACAAGGACATACAACCGATGGTAGACTGGGATATACAGCTGATGGTAGACTAGGATATACAGCTGATGGTAGACTAGGACATACAGCTGAGGGTAGACTAGGATATACAGCTGATTGAAGGCTAGAACATACAGCTGAGGGTAGACTAGAGCGTACAGCTGATGGTAGACTAGAACATACAGCTGATGGTAGACTAGGACATACAGCTGATGGTAGACTAGGACATATAGATGCTGGTAAACTAGGATATAAAACTGATGGTAGACTAGGACATACAGCTGATTGAAGGCTAGAACATACAGCTGAGGGTAGACTAGAGCGTACAGCTGATGGAGGACAAGGACATACAACTGATGGTAGACTAGGACATACAGCTGATGGTAGACTAGGACATACGACTGATGGTAGACTAGGACATACAGCTGATGGTAGACTAGAACATACAGCTGATGGTAGACTAGAACACACAGCTGATGGCAGACTAGGACATATAGATGCTGGTAAACTAGGATATAAAACTGATGGTAGACTAGGACATACAGCTGATTGAAGGCTAGAACATACAGCTGAGGATAGACTAGAGCGTACAGCTGATGGAGGACAAGGACATACAACTGATGGTAGACTAGGACATACAGCTGATGGTAGACTAGGACATACGACAGATGGTAGACTAGGACATACAGCTGATGGTAGACAAGGACATACAACTGATGGTAGACTAGGACATACAGCTGATGGTAGACTAGGACATACAGCTGATGGTAGACTAGGACATACAGCTGAGGGTAGACTAGGATATACAGCTGATGGTAGACTAGGACATACAGCTGATGGTAGACTAGGACATACGACTGATGGTAGACTAGGACATACAGCTGATGGTAGACAAGGACATACAACTGATGGTAGACGAGGACGTACACCTGATGGTAGACTAGGACATACAGCTGATGGTAGACTAGGATATACAGCTGAGGGTAGACTAGGATATACAGCTGATGGTAGACTAGGACATACAGCTGAGGGTAGACTAGGACATACAGCTGATGGTAGACTAGGACATACAGCTGATGGTAGACTAGGACATACAGCTGAGGGTAGACTAGGATATACAGCTGATGGTAGACTAGGACATACAGCAGATGGTAGACTAGGATATACAGCTGATGGTAGACTAGGACGTACAGCTGAGGGTAGACTAGGACATATAGCTCATGGTAGACTAGGACATACAGCAGATGGTAGACTAGGACATACAGCAGATGGTAGACTAGGATATACAGCTGATGGTAGACTAGGACGTACAGCTGATGGTAGACTAGGACATACAGCAGATGGTAGACTAGGATATACATCTGATGGTAGACTAGGACGTACAGCTGATGGTAGACTAGGACATACAGCTGAGGGTAGACTAGGACATACAGCTGAGGGTAGACTAGGACATACAGCTGATGGTAGACTAGAGCGTACAGCTGATGGTAGACTAGGACATACAACCAATGGTAGATTAGGACATACAGCTGATGGTAGACTAGGACATACACCTCAAGGTAGACTATAACGCAAAGCAGATGGTAGACTAGGATATACAGCTGATGGTAGACTAGGACATACAGCTGAGGGTAGACTAGGACATACAGCCGATGGTAGACTAGGACATACAGCCGATGGTAGACTAGGACATACAGCTCATGATAGACAAGGACATACAACCGATGGTAGACTGGGATATACAGCTGATGGTAGACTAGGATATACAGCTGATGGTAGACTAGGACATACAGCTGAGGATAGACTAGGATATACAGCTGATGGTAGACTAGGGCGTACAGCTGATGGTAGACTAGAACATACAACTGATGGTTGATTAGGACATACAACTTGTGGTAGACTAGGACATACAGCTGATGGTAGACTAGGACATACAGCTGATGGTAGACTAGGATATACAGCTGATGGTAGACTAGGATATACAGCTGAGGGTAGACTAGTATATAAAGCTGAGGGTACACTGGGATATACAGCTGAGGGTAGACTAGGACATACAGCAGATTGAAGGCTAGAACATACAGCTGAGGGTAGACTAGGACATACAGCAGATGGTAGACTAGAGCATTCAGCTGATGGAGGACAAGGACATACAGCTGATGGTAGACTAGGACATACAGCTGATGGTAGACTAGAATATACAGCTGATGGTAGACTAGGACATACACCTCAAGGTAGACTATGACGTAAAGCTAATGGTAGACTAGGACATACAGCTGATGGTAGACTAAGATGTAAAGCTGATGGTGGACTAGGATATACAGCTGAGGGTAGACTAGGATATACAGCTGAGGGTAGACTAGGACATATAGATGCTGGTAAACTAGGATACAAAAATGATGGTAGACTAGGACATACAGCTGATTGAAGGCTAGAACATACAGCTGAGGGTAGACTACGACATACAGCAGATGGTAGACTAGAGCGTACAGCTGATGGAGGACAAGGACATACAGCTGATGGTAGACAAGGACATACAACTGATGGTAGACTAGGACATACAGCTGATGGTAGACTAGGACATACAGCTGATGGTAGACTAGGACATACAACTGATGGTAGACTAGGATATACAGCTAATGGTAGACTAGGATATACAGCTGAGGGTAGACTAGGACATACAGCTGAGGGTAGACTAGGACATATAGATGCTGGTAAACTAGGATATAAAACTGATGGTAGACTAGGACATACAGCTGATTGAAGGCTAGAACATACAGCTGAGGGTAGACTAGGACATACAGCAGATGGTAGACTAGAGCGTACAGCTGATGGAGGACAAGGACATACAGCTGATGGTAGACTAGGACATACAGCTGATGGTAGACTAGAATATACAGCTGATGGTAGACTAGGACATACACCTCAAGGTAGACTATGACGTAAAGCTAATGGTAGACTAGGACATACAGCTGATTGAAGGCTAGAACATACAGCTGATGGAGGACAAGGACATACAGCTGATGGTAGACAAGGACATACAACTGATGGTAGACTAGGACATCTAGCTGATGGTAGACTAGGACATACAGCTGATGGTAGACTAGGACATACAGCTGATGGTAGACTAGGACATACAGCTGATGGTAGACTAGGACATACAGCTGATGGTAGACTAGGACATACAGCTGAGGGTAGACTAGGACATATAGCTCATGGTAGACTAGAACATACAGCTGATGGTAGACTAGGACATACAGCAGATGGTAGACTAGGACATACAGCTGTTGGTAGATAAGGACATACAACCAATGATAGACTAGGATATACAGCTGATGGTAGACTAGGACATACAGCTGATGGTAGACTAGGACATACAGCTGATGGTAGACTATGACGTAAAGCTGATGGTAGACTTGGACATACAGCTGATGGTAGACTAGGACATACAGCTGATGGTAGACTAAGACGTAAAGCTGATGGTGGACTAGGACATACAGCTGATGGTAGACTAGGACATACAGCTGATGGTGGACTAGGACATACAGCTGAGGGTAGACTATGACATACAGCTGATGGTGGACTAGGACGTAGAGCTGAGAGTAGACTAGGACATACAGCTTATGGTAGACTAGGATATACAGCTGATGGTAGACTAGGACATACAGCTCATGATAGACAAGGACATACAACCGATGGTAGACTGGGATATACAGCTGATGGTAGACTAGGATATACAGCTGATGGTAGACTAGGACATACAGCTCATGATAGACAAGGACATACAACCGATGGTAGACTGGGATATACAGCTGATGGTAGACTAGGATATACAGCTGATGGTAGACTAGGACATACAGCTGAGGATAGACTAGGATATACAGCTGATGGTAGACTAGGGCGTACAGCTGATGGTAGACTAGAACATACAACTGATGGTTGATTAGGACATACAACTTGTGGTAGACTAGGACATACAGCTGATGGTGGACTAGGATATACAGCTGATGGTAGACTAGGATATACAGCTGAGGGTAGACTAGGATATACAGCTGATGGTAGACTAGGATATACAGCTGAGGGTAGACTAGTATATAAAGCTGATGGTAGACTAGGACATACAGCTGATGGTAGACTAGGATATACAGCTGATGGTAGACTAGGATATACAGCTGAGGGTAGACTAGTATATAAAGCTGAGGGTACACTAGGATATACAGCTGAGGGTAGACTAGGACATACAGCTGATTGAAGGCTAGAACATACAGCTGAGGGTAGACTAGGACATACAGCAGATGGTAGACTAGAGCGTACAGCTGATGTAGGACAAGGACATACAGCTGATGGTAGACTAGGACATACAGCTGATGGTAGACTAGAATATACAGCTGATGGTAGACTAGGACATACACCTCAAGGTAGACTATGACGTAAAGCTAATGGTAGACTAGGACATACAGCTGATGGTAGACTAAGATGTAAAGCTGATGGTGGACTAGGATATACAGCTGAGGGTAGACTAGGATATACAGCTGAGGGTAGACTAGGACATATAGATGCTGGTAAACTAGGATATAAAACTGATGGTAGACTAGGACATACAGCTGATTGAAGGCTAGAACATACAGCTGAGGGTAGACTAGGACATACAGCAGATGGTAGACTAGAGCGTACAGCTGATGGAGGACAAGGACATACAGCTGATGGTAGACAAGGACATACAACTGATGGTAGACTTGGACATACAGCTGATGGTAGACTAGGACATACAGCTGATGGTAGACTAGGACATACAGCTGATGGTAGACTAGGATATACAGCTAATGGTAGACTAGGATATACAGCTGAGGGTAGACTAGGATATACAGCTGAGGGTAGACTAGGACATATAGATGCTGGTAAACAAGGATATAAAACTGATGGTAGACTAGGACATACAGCTGATTGAAGGCTAGAACATACAGCTGAGGGTAGACTAGGACATACAGCAGATGGTAGACTAGAGCGTACAGCTGATGGAGGACAAGGACATACAGCTGATGGTAGACTAGGACATACAGCTGATGGTAGACTAGAATATACAGCTGATGGTAGACTAGGACATACACCTCAAGGTAGACTATGACGTAAAGCTAATGGTAGACTTGGACATACAGCTGATGGTAGACTAAGATGTAAAGCTGATGGTGGACTAGGATATACAGCTGAGGGTAGACTAGGATATACAGCTGAGGGTAGACTAGGACATATAGATGCTGGTAAACTAGGATATAAAACTGATGGTAGACTAGGACATACAGCTGATTGAAGGCTAGAACATACAGCTGAGGGTAGACTAGGACGTACAGCAGATGGTAGACTAGAGCGTACAGCTGATGGAGGACAAGGACATACAGCTGATGGTAGACAAGGACATACAACTGATGGTAGACTAGGACATCTAGCTGATGGTAGACTAGGACATACAGCTGATGGTAGACTAGGACATACAGCTGATGGTAGACTAGGACATACAGCTGATGGTAGACTGGGACATACAGTTGATGGTAGACTAGGACATACAGCTGATGGTAGACTAGGACATACAGCTGATGGTAGACTAGGATATACAGCTGATGGTAGACTAGGACGTACAGCTGAGGGTAGACTAGGACATATAGCTCATGGTAGACTAGAACATACAGCTGATGGTAGACTAGGACATACAGCAGATGGTAGACTAGAGCGTACAGCTGATGGTAGACAAGGACATACAACCAATGGTAGACTAGGACATACAGCTGATGGTAGACTAGGACATACAGCTGATGGTAGACTATGACGTAAAGCTGATGGAAAACTAGGACATACAGCTGATGGTAGACTAGGACATACAGCTGATGGTAGACTAAGACGTAAAGCTGATGGTGGACTAGGACATACAGCTGATGGTAGACTAGGACATACAGCTGATGGTGGACTAGGACATACAGCTGAGGGTAGACTATGACATACAGCTGATGGTGGACTAGGACGTAGAGCTGAGAGTAGACTAGGACATACAGCTTATGGTAGACTAGGATATACAGCTGATGGTAGACTAGGACATACAGCTGATGGTAGATTAGGACATACAGCTGATGGTGGACTAGGACATACAGCTGAGGGTAGACTAGGACATACAGCTGATGGTGGACTAGGACGTAGAGCTGAGAGTAGACTAGGACATACAGCTGATGGTAGACTAGGATATACAGCTGAGAGTAGACTAGGACATCTAGCTGATGGTAGACTAGGACATACAGCTGATGGTAGACTAGGACATACAGCTGATGGTAGACTAGGATATACAGCTGATGGTAGACTAGTAAATACAGCTGAGAGTAGACTAGGACATACAGCTGATGGTAGACTAGGACATACAGCTGCTGGTAGACTAGCATATACAACTGATGGTAGACTAGGACATATAGCTGATGGTAGACTAGTAAATACAGCTGAGGGTAGACTAGGACATATAGCTCATGGTAGACTAGGATATACAGCTGATGGTAGACTAGGACATACACCTCAAGGTAGACTATGACGTAAAGCTAATGGTAGACTAGGACATACAGCTGATGGTAGACTAAGATGTAAAGCTGATGGTGGACTAGGATATACAGCTGAGGGTAGACTAGGATATACAGCTGAGGGTAGACTAGGACATATAGATGCTGGTAAACTAGGATATAAAACTGATGGTAGACTAGGACATACAGCTGATTGAAGGCTAGAACATACAGCTGAGGGTAGACTAGGACATACAGCAGATGGTAGACTAGAGCGTACAGCTGATGGAGGACAAGGACATACAGCTGATGGTAGACAAGGACATACAACTGATGGTAGACTAGGACATACAGCTGATGGTAGACTAGGACATACAGCTGATGGTAGACTAGGACATACAGCTGATGGTAGACTAGGATATACAGCTAATGGTAGACTAGGATATACAGCTAAGGGTAGACTAGGATATACAGCTGAGGGTAGACTAGGACATATAGATGCTGGTAAACTAGGATATAAAACTGATGGTAGACTAGGACATACAGCTGATTGAAGGCTAGAACATACAGCTTAAGGGTAGACTAGGACATACAGCAGATGGTAGACTAGAGCGTACAGCTGATGGAGGACAAGGACATACAGCTGATGGTAGACTAGGACATACAGCTGATGGTAGACTAGAATATACAGCTGATGGTAGACTAGGACATACACCTCAAGGTAGACTATGACGTAAAGCTAATGGTAGACTTGGACATACAGCTGATGGTAGACTAAGATGTAAAGCTGATGGTGGACTAGGATATACAGCTGAGGGTAGACTAGGATATACAGCTGAGGGTAGACTAGGACATATAGATGCTGGTAAACTAGGATATAAAACTGATGGTAGACTAGGACATACAGCTGATTGAAGGCTAGAACATACAGCAGATGGTAGACTAGGACATACAGCAGATGGTAGACTAGAGCGTACAGCTGATGGAGGACAAGGACATACAGCTGAGGGTAGACTAGGACATACAGCAGATGGTAGACTAGAGCGTACAGCTGATGGAGGACATGGACATACAGCTGATGGTAGACAAGGACATACAACTGATGGTAGACTAGGACATACAGCTGATGGTAGACTAGGACATACAGCTGATGGTAGACTAGGACATACAGCGGATGGTAGACTAGGATATACAGCTAATGGTAGACTAGGATATACAGCTGAGGGTAGACTAGGATATACAGCTGAGGGTAGACTAGGACATATAGATGCTGGTAAACTAGGATATAAAACTGATGGAAGACTAGGACATACAGCTGATTGAAGGCTAGAACATACAGCTGAGGGTAGACTAGGACGTACAGCAGATGGTAGACTAGAGCGTACAGCTGATGGAGGACAAGGACATACAGCTGATGGTAGACAAGGACATACAGCTGATGGTAGACTAGGACATACAGCTGATGGTAGACTAGGACATACAGCTGATGGTAGACTAGGACATACAGCTGATGGTAGACTAGGACATACAGCTGATGGTAGACTAGGACGTACAGCTGAGGGTAGACTAGGACATATAGCTCATGGTAGACTAGAACATACAGCTGATGGTAGACTAGGACATACAGCAGATGGTAGACTAGAGCGTACAGCTGATGGTAGACAAGGACATACAACCAATGGTAGACTAGGACATACAGCTGATGGTAGACTAGGACATACAGCTGATGGTAGACTATGACGTAAAGCTGATGGAAAACTAGGACATACAGCTGATGGTAGACTAAGACGTAAAGCTGATGGTGGACTAGGACATACAGCTGATGGTAGACTAGGACATACAGCTGATGGTGGACTAGGACATACAGCTGAGGGTAGACTATGACATACAGCTGATGGTGGACTAGGACGTAGAGCTGAGAGTAAACTAGGACATACAGCTTATGGTAGACTAGGATATACAGCTGATGGTAGACTAGGACATACAGCTGATGGTAGACTAGGACATACAGCTGATGGTGGACTAGGACATACAGCTGAGGGTAGACTAGGACATACAGCTGATGGTGGACTAGGACGTAGAGCTGAGAGTAGACTAGGACATACAGCTGATGGTAGACTAGGATATACAGCTGAGAGTAGACTAGGACATATAGCTGATGGTAGACTAGGATATACAGCTGAGGGTAGACTAGGACATCTAGCTGATGGTAGACTAGGACATACAGCTGATGGTAGACTAGGACATACAGCTGATGGTAGACTAGGACATACAGCTGATGGTAGACTAGGACATACAGCTGATGGTAGACTAGGACATACAGCTGATGGTAGACTAGGATATACAGCTGATGGTAGACTAGGACATACAGCTGATGGTAGACTAGGACGAATAGCTGATGGTAGACTAGTAAATACAGCTGAGAGTAGACTAGGACATACAGCTGATGGTAGACTAGGACATACAGCTGCTGGTAGACTAGCATATACAACTGATGGTAGACTAGGACATATAGCTGATGGTAGACTAGTAAATACAGCTGAGGGTAGACTAGGACATATAGCTCATGGTAGACTAGGATATACAGCTGATGGTAGACTAGAACATATAGCTGATGGTAAACTAGGACATACAGCTGATGGTAGACTAGGACATACAGCTCATGATAGACTAGGATATACAGCTGATGGTAGGCTAGGGCATACAACCGATTGTAGACTAGGACACATAGCGGATGGTAGATTAGGACATACACTGCCGGGTAGACTAGGATGTATAGCTGATGGTAGACTAGGACATACAGCTGATGGTAAACTAGGACATACAGCTGAGGGTAGACTAGAGTGTACAGCTGATGGTAGACAAGAACGTATAGCTGATGGTAGACTAGTACATATAGCTGATGGTAGACTAGGACATACAGCTGATGGTAGACTAAGATGTAAAGCTGATGGTAGACTAGGACATACAACTGATGGTAGCCTAGGATATACAGCTAATGGTAGACTAGGATATACAGCTGAGGGTAGACTAGGATATACAGCTGAGGGTAGACTAGGACATATAGATGCTGGTAAACTAGGATATAAAACTGATGGTAGACTAGGACATACAGCTGATTGAAGGCTAGAACATACAGCTGAGGGTAGACTAGGACGTACAGCAGATGGTAGACTAGAGCGTACAGCTGATGGAGGACAAGGACATACAGCTGATGGTAGACTAGGACATACAGCTGATGGTAGACTAGGATATACAGCTAATGGTAGACTAGGATATACAGCTGAGGGTAGACTAGGATATACAGCTGAGGGTAGACTAGGACATATAGATGCTGGTAAACTAGGATATAAAACTGATGGTAGACTAGGACATACAGCTGATTGAAGGCTAGAACATACAGCTGAGGGTAGACTAGGACGTACAGCAGATGGTAGACTAGAGCGTACAGCTGATGGAGGACAAGGACATACAGCTGATGGTAGACAAGGACATACAACTGATGGTAGACTAGGACATCTAGCTGATGGTAGACTAGGACATACAGCTGATGGTAGACTAGGACATACAGCTGATGGTAGACTAGGACATACAGCTGATGGTAGACTAGGACATACAGCTGATGGTAGACTAGGACGTACAGCTGAGGGTAGACAAGGACATACAACCAATGGTAGACTAGGACATATAGCTCATGGTAGACTAGAACATACAGCTGATGGTAGACTAGGACATACAGCAGATGGTAGACTAGAGCGTACAGCTGATGGTAGACAAGGACATACAACCAATGGTAGACTAGGACATACAGCTGATGGTAGACTAGGACATACAGCTGATGGTAGACTATGACGTAAAGCTGATGGAAAACTAGGACATACAGCTGATGGTAGACTAGGACATACAGCTGATGGTAGACTAAGACGTAAAGCTGATGGTGGACTAGGACATACAGCTGATGGTAGACTAGGACATACAGCTGATGGTGGACTAGGACATACAGCTGAGGGTAGACTATGACATACAGCTGATGGTGGACTAGGACGTAGAGCTGAGAGTAGACTAGGACATACAGCTTATGGTAGACTAGGATATACAGCTGATGGTAGACTAGGACATACAGCTGATGGTAGACTAGGACATACAGCTGATGGTGGACTAGGACATACAGCTGAGGGTAGACTAGGACATACAGCTGATGGTGGACTAGGACGTAGAGCTGAGAGTAGACTAGGACATACAGCTGATGGTAGACTAGGATATACAGCTGAGAGTAGACTAGGACATATAGCTGATGGTAGACTAGGATATACAGCTGAGGGTAGACTAGGACATCTAGCTGATGGTAGACTAGGACATACAGCTGATGGTAGACTAGGACATACAGCTGATGGTAGACTAGGACATACAGCTGATGGTAGACTAGGACATACAGCTGATGGTAGACTAGGACATACAGCTGATGGTAGACTAGGACATACAGCTGATGGTAGACTAGGATATACAGCTGATGGTAGACTAGGACATACAGCTGATGGTAGACTAGGACGAATAGCTGATGGTAGACTAGTAAATACAGCTGAGAGTAGACTAGGACATACAGCTGATGGTAGACTAGGACATACAGCTGCTGGTAGACTAGCATATACAACTGATGGTAGACTAGGACATATAGCTGATGGTAGACTAGTAAATACAGCTGAGGGTAGACTAGGACATATAGCTCATGGTAGACTAGGATATACAGCTGATGGTAGACTAGAACATATAGCTGATGGTAAACTAGGACATACAGCTGATGGTAGACTAGGACATACAGCTCATGATAGACTAGGATATACAGCTGATGGTAGGCTAGGGCATACAACCGATTGTAGACTAGGACACATAGCGGATGGTAGATTAGGACATACACTGCCGGGTAGACTAGGATGTATAGCTGATGGTAGACTAGGACATACAGCTGATGGTAAACTAGGACATACAGCTGAGGGTAGACTAGAGTGTACAGCTGATGGTAGACAAGAACGTATAGCTGATGGTAGACTAGTACATATAGCTGATGGTAGACTAGGACATACAGCTGATGGTAGACTAGGACATACAGCTGATGGTAGACTAGGACATACAGCTGCTGGTAGACTAGCATATACAACTGATGGTAGACTAGGACATATAGCTGATGGTAGACTAGTAAATACAGCTGAGGGTAGACTAGGACATATAGCTCATGGTAGACTAGGATATACAGCTGATGGTAGACTAGGACATACACCTCAAGGTAGACTATGACGTAAAGCTAATGGTAGACTAGGACATACAGCTGATGGTAGACTAAGATGTAAAGCTGATGGTGGACTAGGATATACAGCTGAGGGTAGACTAGGATATACAGCTGAGGGTAGACTAGGACATATAGATGCTGGTAAACTAGGATATAAAACTGATGGTAGACTAGGACATACAGCTGATTGAAGGCTAGAACATACAGCTGAGGGTAGACTAGGACATACAGCAGATGGTAGACTAGAGCGTACAGCTGATGGAGGACAAGGACATACAGCTGATGGTAGACAAGGACATACAACTGATGGTAGACTAGGACATACAGCTGATGGTAGACTAGGACATACAGCTGATGGTAGACTAGGACATACAGCTGATGGTAGACTAGGATATACAGCTAATGGTAGACTAGGATATACAGCTAAGGGTAGACTAGGATATACAGCTGAGGGTAGACTAGGACATATAGATGCTGGTAAACTAGGATATAAAACTGATGGTAGACTAGGACATACAGCTGATTGAAGGCTAGAACATACAGCTTAAGGGTAGACTAGGACATACAGCAGATGGTAGACTAGAGCGTACAGCTGATGGAGGACAAGGACATACAGCTGATGGTAGACTAGGACATACAGCTGATGGTAGACTAGAATATACAGCTGATGGTAGACTAGGACATACACCTCAAGGTAGACTATGACGTAAAGCTAATGGTAGACTTGGACATACAGCTGATGGTAGACTAAGATGTAAAGCTGATGGTGGACTAGGATATACAGCTGAGGGTAGACTAGGATATACAGCTGAGGGTAGACTAGGACATATAGATGCTGGTAAACTAGGATATAAAACTGATGGTAGACTAGGACATACAGCTGATTGAAGGCTAGAACATACAGCTGAGGGTAGACTAGGACATACAGCAGATGGTAGACTAGAGCGTACAGCTGATGGAGGACATGGACATACAGCTGATGGTAGACAAGGACATACAACTGATGGTAGACTAGGACATACAGCTGATGGTAGACTAGGACATACAGCTGATGGTAGACTAGGACATACAGCGGATGGTAGACTAGGATATACAGCTAATGGTAGACTAGGATATACAGCTGAGGGTAGACTAGGATATACAGCTGAGGGTAGACTAGGACATATAGATGCTGGTAAACTAGGATATAAAACTGATGGAAGACTAGGACATACAGCTGATTGAAGGCTAGAACATACAGCTGAGGGTAGACTAGGACGTACAGCAGATGGTAGACTAGAGCGTACAGCTGATGGAGGACAAGGACATACAGCTGATGGTAGACAAGGACATACAACTGATGGTAGACTAGGACATCTAGCTAATGGTAGACTAGGACATACAGCTGATGGTAGACTAGGACATACAGCTGATGGTAGACTAGGACATACAGCTGATGGTAGACTAGGACATACAGCTGATGGTAGACTAGGACATACAGCTGATGGTAGACTAGGACGTACAGCTGAGGGTAGACTAGGACATATAGCTCATGGTAGACTAGAACATACAGCTGATGGTAGACTAGGACATACAGCAGATGGTAGACTAGAGCGTACAGCTGATGGTAGACAAGGACATACAACCAATGGTAGACTAGGACATACAGCTGATGGTAGACTAGGACATACAGCTGATGGTAGACTATGACGTAAAGCTGATGGAAAACTAGGACATACAGCTGATGGTAGACTAAGACGTAAAGCTGATGGTGGACTAGGACATACAGCTGATGGTAGACTAGGACATACAGCTGATGGTGGACTAGGACATACAGCTGAGGGTAGACTATGACATACAGCTGATGGTGGACTAGGACGTAGAGCTGAGAGTAAACTAGGACATACAGCTTATGGTAGACTAGGATATACAGCTGATGGTAGACTAGGACATACAGCTGATGGTAGACTAGGACATACAGCTGATGGTGGACTAGGACATACAGCTGAGGGTAGACTAGGACATACAGCTGATGGTGGACTAGGACGTAGAGCTGAGAGTAGACTAGGACATACAGCTGATGGTAGACTAGGATATACAGCTGAGAGTAGACTAGGACATATAGCTGATGGTAGACTAGGATATACAGCTGAGGGTAGACTAGGACATCTAGCTGATGGTAGACTAGGACATACAGCTGATGGTAGACTAGGACATACAGCTGATGGTAGACTAGGACATACAGCTGATGGTAGACTAGGACATACAGCTGATGGTAGACTAGGACATACAGCTGATGGTAGACTAGGATATACAGCTGATGGTAGACTAGGACATACAGCTGATGGTAGACTAGGACGAATAGCTGATGGTAGACTAGTAAATACAGCTGAGAGTAGACTAGGACATACAGCTGATGGTAGACTAGGACATACAGCTGCTGGTAGACTAGCATATACAACTGATGGTAGACTAGGACATATAGCTGATGGTAGACTAGTAAATACAGCTGAGGGTAGACTAGGACATATAGCTCATGGTAGACTAGGATATACAGCTGATGGTAGACTAGAACATATAGCTGATGGTAAACTAGGACATACAGCTGATGGTAGACTAGGACATACAGCTCATGATAGACTAGGATATACAGCTGATGGTAGGCTAGGGCATACAACCGATTGTAGACTAGGACACATAGCGGATGGTAGATTAGGACATACACTGCCGGGTAGACTAGGATGTATAGCTGATGGTAGACTAGGACATACAGCTGATGGTAAACTAGGACATACAGCTGAGGGTAGACTAGAGTGTACAGCTGATGGTAGACAAGAACGTATAGCTGATGGTAGACTAGTACATATAGCTGATGGTAGACTAGGACATACAGCTGATGGTAGACTAAGATGTAAAGCTGATGGTAGACTAGGACATACAACTGATGGTAGCCTAGGATATACAGCTAATGGTAGACTAGGATATACAGCTGAGGGTAGACTAGGATATACAGCTGAGGGTAGACTAGGACATATAGATGCTGGTAAACTAGGATATAAAACTGATGGTAGACTAGGACATACAGCTGATTGAAGGCTAGAACATACAGCTGAGGGTAGACTAGGACGTACAGCAGATGGTAGACTAGAGCGTACAGCTGATGGAGGACAAGGACATACAGCTGATGGTAGACTAGGACATACAGCTGATGGTAGACTAGGATATACAGCTAATGGTAGACTAGGATATACAGCTGAGGGTAGACTAGGATATACAGCTGAGGGTAGACTAGGACATATAGATGCTGGTAAACTAGGATATAAAACTGATGGTAGACTAGGACATACAGCTGATTGAAGGCTAGAACATACAGCTGAGGGTAGACTAGGACGTACAGCAGATGGTAGACTAGAGCGTACAGCTGATGGAGGACAAGGACATACAGCTGATGGTAGACAAGGACATACAACTGATGGTAGACTAGGACATCTAGCTGATGGTAGACTAGGACATACAGCTGATGGTAGACTAGGACATACAGCTGATGGTAGACTAGGACATACAGCTGATGGTAGACTAGGACATACAGCTGATGGTAGACTAGGACGTACAGCTGAGGGTAGACAAGGACATACAACCAATGGTAGACTAGGACATATAGCTCATGGTAGACTAGAACATACAGCTGATGGTAGACTAGGACATACAGCAGATGGTAGACTAGAGCGTACAGCTGATGGTAGACAAGGACATACAACCAATGGTAGACTAGGACATACAGCTGATGGTAGACTAGGACATACAGCTGATGGTAGACTATGACGTAAAGCTGATGGAAAACTAGGACATACAGCTGATGGTAGACTAGGACATACAGCTGATGGTAGACTAAGACGTAAAGCTGATGGTGGACTAGGACATACAGCTGATGGTAGACTAGGACATACAGCTGATGGTGGACTAGGACATACAGCTGAGGGTAGACTATGACATACAGCTGATGGTGGACTAGGACGTAGAGCTGAGAGTAGACTAGGACATACAGCTTATGGTAGACTAGGATATACAGCTGATGGTAGACTAGGACATACAGCTGATGGTAGACTAGGACATACAGCTGATGGTGGACTAGGACATACAGCTGAGGGTAGACTAGGACATACAGCTGATGGTGGACTAGGACGTAGAGCTGAGAGTAGACTAGGACATACAGCTGATGGTAGACTAGGATATACAGCTGAGAGTAGACTAGGACATATAGCTGATGGTAGACTAGGATATACAGCTGAGGGTAGACTAGGACATCTAGCTGATGGTAGACTAGGACATACAGCTGATGGTAGACTAGGACATACAGCTGATGGTAGACTAGGACATACAGCTGATGGTAGACTAGGACATACAGCTGATGGTAGACTAGGACATACAGCTGATGGTAGACTAGGACATACAGCTGATGGTAGACTAGGATATACAGCTGATGGTAGACTAGGACATACAGCTGATGGTAGACTAGGACGAATAGCTGATGGTAGACTAGTAAATACAGCTGAGAGTAGACTAGGACATACAGCTGATGGTAGACTAGGACATACAGCTGCTGGTAGACTAGCATATACAACTGATGGTAGACTAGGACATATAGCTGATGGTAGACTAGTAAATACAGCTGAGGGTAGACTAGGACATATAGCTCATGGTAGACTAGGATATACAGCTGATGGTAGACTAGAACATATAGCTGATGGTAAACTAGGACATACAGCTGATGGTAGACTAGGACATACAGCTCATGATAGACTAGGATATACAGCTGATGGTAGGCTAGGGCATACAACCGATTGTAGACTAGGACACATAGCGGATGGTAGATTAGGACATACACTGCCGGGTAGACTAGGATGTATAGCTGATGGTAGACTAGGACATACAGCTGATGGTAAACTAGGACATACAGCTGAGGGTAGACTAGAGTGTACAGCTGATGGTAGACAAGAACGTATAGCTGATGGTAGACTAGTACATATAGCTGATGGTAGACTAGGACATACAGCTGATGGTAGACTAGGACATACAGCTGATGGTAGACTAGGACATACAGCTGATGGTAGACTAGGACATACAGCTGATGGTAGACTAGGACATACAGCTGATGGTAGACTAGGACATACAGCTGATGGTAGACTAGGACATACAGCTGATGGTAGACTAGGATATACAGCTGATGGTAGACTAGGACATACAGCTGATGGTAGACTAGGACGAATAGCTGATGGTAGACTAGTAAATACAGCTGAGAGTAGACTAGGACATACAGCTGATGGTAGACTAGGACATACAGCTGCTGGTAGACTAGCATATACAACTGATGGTAGACTAGGACATATAGCTGATGGTAGACTAGTAAATACAGCTGAGGGTAGACTAGGACATATAGCTCATGGTAGACTAGGATATACAGCTGATGGTAGACTAGAACATATAGCTGATGGTAAACTAGGACATACAGCTGATGGTAGACTAGGACATACAGCTCATGATAGACTAGGATATACAGCTGATGGTAGGCTAGGGCATACAACCGATTGTAGACTAGGACACATAGCGGATGGTAGATTAGGACATACACTGCCGGGTAGACTAGGATGTATAGCTGATGGTAGACTAGGACATACAGCTGATGGTAAACTAGGACATACAGCTGAGGGTAGACTAGAGTGTACAGCTGATGGTAGACAAGAACGTATAGCTGATGGTAGACTAGTACATATAGCTGATGGTAGACTAGGACATACAGCTGATGGTAGACTAGGACATACAGCTGATGGTAGACTAGGACATACAGCTGATGGTAGACTAGGACATACAGCTGATGGTAGACTAGGACATACAGCTGATGGTAGACTAGGACATACAGCTGATGGTAGACTAGGACATACAGCTGATGGTAGACTAGGACATACAGCTGATGGTAGACTAGGATATACAGCTGATGGTAGACTAGGACATACAGCTGATGGTAGACTAGGACGAATAGCTGATGGTAGACTAGTAAATACAGCTGAGAGTAGACTAGGACATACAGCTGATGGTAGACTAGGACATACAGCTGCTGGTAGACTAGCATATACAACTGATGGTAGACTAGGACATATAGCTGATGGTAGACTAGTAAATACAGCTGAGGGTAGACTAGGACATATAGCTCATGGTAGACTAGGATATACAGCTGATGGTAGACTAGAACATATAGCTGATGGTAAACTAGGACATACAGCTGATGGTAGACTAGGACATACAGCTCATGATAGACTAGGATATACAGCTGATGGTAGGCTAGGGCATACAACCGATTGTAGACTAGGACACATAGCGGATGGTAGATTAGGACATACACTGCCGGGTAGACTAGGATGTATAGCTGATGGTAGACTAGGACATACAGCTGATGGTAAACTAGGACATACAGCTGAGGGTAGACTAGAGTGTACAGCTGATGGTAGACAAGAACGTATAGCTGATGGTAGACTAGTACATATAGC
The DNA here is from genome assembly GCF_035609145.1 of Eleutherodactylus coqui. Lineage (NCBI taxonomy): Eukaryota > Metazoa > Chordata > Amphibia > Anura > Eleutherodactylidae > Eleutherodactylus > Eleutherodactylus coqui. The sequence goes on along the minus strand of NC_089847.1, from coordinate 818,202 downwards.
TGATGGTAGACTAGGACATACAGCTGATGGTAGACTAAGATGTAAAGCTGATGGTAGACTAGGACATACAACTGATGGTAGACTAGGACATACAGCTAAGCGTAGACTAGTACATATAGCTGATGGTAGACTAGGACATACAGATGATGGTAGACTAGGACATACAGCTGAGGGTAGACTAGGTATTATTGTAGCTTGACGCCACCGGAAGCTAGGGGTTTGACAGGAGGAATGCCCCTCTCACACCCCCAGCTCTTGATAGGGTGAAGGGCTAGAGGTCCTAGCAGCACAGTCTGGATAGATTTGTCCCAGCGCTGCAACCTTAGGTAGAAGGGTACAATACTTCTTAGCCGTACATTATCACCTGTAAATGCTGACATCTTACCGCTATAACATGGCACTGGAATTCCTGGTGGTGTCAAAATACAATAATACTGACAAGGATGTCTAGCTGATGGTAGACTAGGACATACAGCTGAGGGTAGACTAGGACATACAGCTGAGGGTAGACTAGGACATACAGCTGAGGGTAGACTAGGGCGTACAGCTGAGGGTAGACTAGGACATACAGCTGATGGTAGACAAGGACATACAACTGATGGTAGACTAGGACATGGATATTCTTAAGGACAGAAATGTCCAAGAAGGTTGGGAAATATTTTGAAATGAGATTCTCAAAGCACAATCGTTACCAATCCCTAAAAGAAGGAAGAATGGGAAGGATTTAAAGAGACCAGGATGGATGAACACAGAACTTGTACACATGTTAAAGATGAAGAAAAATATGTTTATCAAATGGAAAGAGGGGAATATCTAAAGAAGAATATAATGCGGTCTGCAGAAACTGTAGGGCAAGTGTCAGAAAAGCTAAAACTGATAATGAATTGAGGCTTGTAAGAGAGGCCAAAAGTAATAAAAAAGGATTTCAGTGGGTCAAAGTAAAAGTCCAAGATGTTATAGGAGGGCTACAGGGTGAAAATGATGGATTGGTTAAGAATGATGCAGAGAATGCTGAACTTTTAAATTCCTTGTTTGTATCTGTTTTCTCTCAGAAAGTAGATGGAACATCAAGTGATCTTCCCTGTGCTATTGGGGGAATAAGAGAATGCAGGCTATCTGTAAGCTGAGAGATGGTGAGGGAACAGTTAGCTAGCTTACATGAATTGAAGTCTCAAGGTCCAGATGAATTACATCCCAGGATACTAAAATAAGCAGCAGAGATAATTTCCTGAACCATTCCCTGGAATCTCTGAAAATTCCTGGAGAACAGAAGAAGTCCCGGAAGATTGGAGAAGGGAAATGTTTTCCCTATCTTCCAAAAAGGGAAGAAGGTGGATCCAGGAAACTACAGGCCTGTGAGCCTGACTTCTATACTGGGAAAGATCTTTGACACATTATTAAACAGCATGTATGCAAGTACTTGGAGGAACATGGACTAATTAACCAGAGCCAGCATGGGTTTGTAACAATTTATCATTTTTATAAATGTAACATTGATCATTGTTATAAATGATCTGGAGAAGGGAATTGATGGGAAACTGATCAAATTTGCCGACAACACAAAGCTAGGAGGGATAGCTAACACTAGGGAAGAGAGAGAGGATTCAAAAAGATCTAGAAAAGCTTGCACAGTGGGCGGCGACTAACAGAATGGGATTTAACAAGGAGAAATACAAAGTCCTACATCTGGGCAAGAAAAATGAAGAAAGCGCATACAGAATGGGAGGAATTGGGCTAAGCAGCAGCACATGTGAAAAAGACTTGGGTATACTAATAGATCATAGACTGAACATGAGTCAACAATGTGATGCAGCAGCCAAAAAGGCAAACACAATTCTGGGATGTATTAAGAGAAGCATAGAGTCTAGATCACGTGAGGTCATTATCCCCCTCTACTCTTCCTTAGTCAGACCTCATCTGGAATACTGGGTCCAGTTCTGGGCACCCCACTTTATAACAGACACAGACAAACTGGAGCAAGTTCAGAGAAGAGTTACCAAGATGGTGAGCGGTCTGCAAATCCTGTCCTATGAGGAACGGGTAAAGGATCTGGGAATGTTTAGCAGAAGAGAAGGCTGAGAGGAGACTTAATAGCTGTCTACAAATATCTGAAGGGCTGTCACAGTGCAGAGGGATCAGCCCTATTCTCATCTGTACAAGGAAAGACTAGAAGCAATGGGATGAAACTGAAAGGGAGGAGACACAGATTAGATATTAGACAGTGAGGGGGATCAATGAGTGGAACAGGTTGCCACGGGAGGTGGGGAGTTCTCATTCAATGGAAGTGTTCAAACAGAGGCTGGAGAGACATCTGTCTGGGATGATTTAGTGATCCTGCACTGAGCAGGGGGTTGGTCCAGATGACCCTGGAGGTCCCTTCCAAGTCTACCATTCTATAATCAATGTTAGAATCACACAGAGAAAGTTTCATTCCATCCTGACAACTTCTAGGGTAGGAATTGTTTTTGACAATGAGTGTATGAGAGTGCTACTACGTATGCAGCTCCATCACATCTTAGTGTACATTCATCACAGTCTGCATATGTTCCACCTTCTTAACGAGGTGACAGATGACTTCTTACATGACAACCACTCAGGTGCCCAAACAGGCGAGCTCGCCATGTGATATATATAGTCTACAATTCACAATGAATTATCTCCTTGCATGCTGCGGGGGAGGGGCGCGGGTTGCAACACAGTCGAATGTGCTAAAATAGAGAAGCTTGAAGTTGCTGATTAACTGAGGCTGACGCTATTCTTACGGTAGGAGAAAAGAAACGCCGCTTCTCTTCACGATCTTCTTAATGTCAGAAGTATCCTAACAGCCAGCCTCCAATTTCAGAAAATGGCCAACGGGTCGCAGCGACATCGTAAGGACTCACCGACCCCGGAACAGGGAAGCCGCGCTCCGATGTCATGCGATCTGCGGGATTCAGTCACTGCAGTTTGTACAGCAACATTTCAGCTCCTCATCTGAGCTGTTTTCAAGTTTTAACCCCTTGAGTGGCACGCCCGGAAATTTCCGGGGACGAGCTCCACTGCTCATAGTGACATATCCTGGAAGATTTCCGGGCTATGTATCACTATGGGAGCTGCAGAGCACAATGCCACAAGCTGTAACACTGTGCTCTGCCTGCACAGACCCACACAGAGCAGTGCAAGGGCTTTGAAAAACCAGCAGAAGATATTGCCGATATGCCGGCAACCTCCTGCACTGGTTTGTTTACAGGTTGCCATAGAGACTATCGGCTTGTCAGAAGCAAGCCGATGGTCTCTGTGGCAGGGAGAGCTGGTTGTTAGCTGTCAGAGGACAGCTAGGTACCTGCTCTTACAGCAGAGATCAGAGAAAACCTCCGATCTCTGCTGTGTTAACCCTTTACATGCGGCAGTCTATGTGACTGCAGCATGTAAAGGGCTGTCACTGCAGCATGTAAAGGGCTGTCACCATCGGACCCCTGGAATGTGATCAGGGGTCCTGATGGGTCCCTGTGGAAGTCCCCTAAAGGGACAAAAAATTAAAATTAAAAAAAAAAATTAAAAAAAAAAAAAAGTTAAAAAATTATTAAAAAAATAATAAAAACACTTGTCTCCTTTTACTTTGTAAAAAATCAAAAATACAATCACACATGTGGTATCCGTGCGTCGTAATGACCCAGAGAAGGAAGTTAATACATTATTAAACCCCTTAATGACATGGCCCCTTTTTTTCTTTTTTCCCCATTTCTTTTTTTCCTCCCCCGTTTAAAAAAATCACAACTTGTCCCGCAAAAAACAAGCCCTCATACGGCCATGTCAATGGAAAAATGAAAAAGTTATGGCTCTTGAGACGCAACTGCAAAACTAGTTGAAATTCAATGATTAGACCATTTTAAAAAACCTGCCCTGGTGGGCACGACAGGGTGGTAGGAAACCCGCCACTCAAGGGGTTAATGGGTGGCGATCCGGGTTGTGAGCCCCCCGCTGAAGCGCTGGTCCAGTGACACCACCTCCAGTTGTGATTCGCTGATTCTGAGGAGCGCAGCACTCACATGCGCACCTCTGCCCCTTCTTTTCAGCAATGGGTGGAGGTCTCCTCACCGGAGCCCTGGGGCGCACTCACACGGGTGTATTTACATTCTGCTACACTTAAGCTGAAAACTTCTTCAACTTTTGAATATACTTTTTGCGTCAATTCAACATTCTAAAGATCTCTGCTTGCTGTCAGTGAAAACCCATTCTGAGCTATTACTTCTCTAAGGCTAATTTCACACAGGCGAGTGCGATATCAGCCTGTGAAACTTGCCCCAATATTGCTCTCGCCATTGTGTGATTTCCAGAGAAGTAGCGATCCTCCAGCGCGGTGTTTAGCTGCGGCGGGGGTTCGCGGAGTGTTTTCCATTGCTTTCAATTGGAAACCTCGCATCGCACTCGTGAGCACCTCGCACGCCATGTGATGCTTTGCTGGCCCCATTGAAAACAATGAGTGACGTGTTCCTAGCAAACGCCCAAAGATAAAACATGCCGCAATTTTTTCCACACTGCGATGCGGGACAAAATCACTCTTGTATTTGACCCCATTCAAAAGAATGCACTTCGCGACGCACATATCGCACATTATTTACCTGTCCGTTTGGAAGTGACCTTAGCTGAGGGTTTGTGACAATGTATGTAGCCTAGATAATCCTCTGTGTGCAGCATGAGCCCCTCTCATCTCCTGGTAGTTTGCTACAATGTGTCATTCTGCATGTATGCCAATGGAACTAAACAAGCATGTTCCCATTCATTGACACAAAGCAGAGATCTTTAAAATGTTGCTCATATTTTATAATAGTGCGGATATGCCGCAACTCCGAAGAGTCACACAGGTAGAATCTGCATAAGTGTTTATGGACATTCCATATATTACCTCCCACTGCAGCTCCCGCCTGTCTAGAGCGCAGTCATCTGCAGCGCTGAGGAGACAAGTGCTTTCTGATGTAAATATGTTAGCAGGTAATTATCCGCTTGGCTGTGTAATTATAACACCGCGGCGCACTGCGCTCTGATTAGCCGTGATATTCCCCTATTTAATCTTGATCTGCAGCACCAGGAAAACTGAACTTGCTGACAACACGACTTATTTTTGTGGTCTTGGCTTAGAAGATATATGGAGCCTTGGAGGTGCCGTCTCCAGTCACCCGTAATATTAATGCGACCGCTGCAGGAAGCGCCTCTCGTCACACGGTAAAGATATATCATACAATATCCCTTGCTAACCCAGTTATTACATTATTCATTCCTCCCATCATGCCTCAGGGTGGAGCATATTTTACATGCCATCTCTCCTGGGCTCTCCGTCGCCCTCTGCCGAGCGTCTCGGGAATAATGAACATACCAGGACATCTTTGAGCTACTTTTTATGTGACTTTCCCCCCCGCCCCACAAGGGGTCCTTTATACAGGGTGCTGATCCCACGGCTGGCTTGTCAATCCCAAATTTGGTCATTTTTTTGGCTGACCATTTACACGGAATGATTATTGCTCAAATTCCCGCAGGAACTCTGAATGATTATTGTCCCGTGTGAAAGGGCCATTTAAATTAGGTCCAAGATAGCAGATCCCTGTTATCCAACATCCAAGGATATCCTGATCACTGCCTCCTAAGGTCCCAGCCACCCTTACTTCCCCAACCATTCCCTCCCTGCTGGTAAGAATTAGGTCCAAGATAGCAGATCCCCTTGTTTTCTCTTCTACCTTCTGGAACATAAAGTTGTTACCAAGAGCGGATAAGAATCTGTTGGATCCATTACTTTTACCTGAGATTCCCAACAAATGTCTGGATGGGTAAAATCTCCCATGATCACTATGTTGGGCTTCCCTGAGAGCTTGGCCATCTAATGTATAAAGCGTTCCTCCATATCTTCTGCTTGTCCCGGTGGCCTATAGTAAATGCCTACAATGGTGTCCTTTCTGTTGTTCTCTCCTTGTATTCTTACCCAAACAGTTCCTACAGAACTCCCAGCTCTGAAGCTTGAATCTCTGTGGAGATGAATGTTCTCCTAACATACAACACCTCCTCCCCTTTTATTAGGCCTCTTCCTTATAAATACATTGTATCCTTCAAGCCTTGTATCCAATCATGTGTATCATCCCACCAAGTTTCTGTGATGCCTATGACATCATATTTCTCTTCCTGTGTTCGGACCTCCAGTTCTCCTTGTTTGTTTCCCATGCTCTGGGCATTTGTGTAGGAACATGTTAGTTTGTGATCGGGGTCTCTTGTTCCTCTACTTTCCTTCTGTATTTTTTGTCTGTGCTCTTTCTTCCCACTTCTAGTAGCGAGGGTCTCAAATGTATTAATTAGCTGGATATTTTTACCTGGCTTTTCACTTCCCTTCCCATATTGTTCTAGCTTAAAGCTCTCCTAATGAGCGAAGCAAGGCGCCCACCAAATATATGCTTACCTGTCTGTAAGGTACAACCCGTCTCTAGCAAGCAGTCCATCATGTAGGTAATTCACTCCATGGTCTAGAAATCCAAATCTTTGCTGATGGCACCATTGATGTAGCCAGTTGTTCACCTCTAGAATCCTGTTCCATCTTCTTATTCCATGGTCATCTACTGGGAGGATGGTTGAGAAGACCACCTGAGCTCCTAGTTCCTTCACCTTCTTTCTAAGTTCTTCAAAGACTCTGCAGATAGTTGCAAGGTCCTTCTTTGCAGTGTCATTTGTCCTACATGTATTACTAGGAATGGGTGGTGTTCTGGAGGACTGAAGAGTCTCGGCTGCCGATCAGACACATCTTTGTGCCCCTGGAAGACAGCACACCTCCCGTGAGATGTCAGGTCTGCAGACAGCGGCCTCTGTTCCTCTGTGTAGGAAATACCCCACAAGCAGCGCTCTCCTCCTCTTCACCACAGCAACACTTCCTTTGCTCCATCCAGGAGGATTCTGGGTGCTTACTAGACTGTTCTTTGTTTGACTCCAATCTTGCAATGTCCTCTGAGCAATTAGATCCAGCAATCGTGCGACTCACAGCAACTCTCCACTCTTCCCAGAATGCACTGCAATTATACAAATTATCTTCCTGGAGCTCCAATCCCTGGTTTTCTGTGACTTGGGGAGATCTGCAGGTTTTGATGCCCACATAAATGAGTCAATCCACGGAAGAGCGCGTATTTTCACGCTTGTTCGCTGATTGTTTGCAGCTCCACGCGATCCATTATTGGGCAAAAGAGAGTTTTGGAAATGTTCTAGCCGATTATCAGGCCGCTTTAGCCTTCTATCTTCATGCTAGGCAGTGAACGCCACAAAACAGGAAAAAGGCCCGGCCGGCTGGTGAAGATCGGGGAGGAGAACATACGGTAAGGAGACGGCCGGGGAGTATAGAATTTATTTTTTTTAAACAACAAAAACCCTTTAATGGAGCCTTTGTTGCGGCAGACCACATCATGCGGGTCTGCAGAGAGCAGCAGATGCCTGGCATCCAAAGAGTTAAATGGAAATTTATGCTGCAACTTACCCCAATCTGCCGCGGGCTTCTGGACCTGAAGCTGAACATTTAGAATTACATTTGTTTTTCAATTGCTTATCATTTCAAACATTCTGCTTGCTAACAGTGAATTGAAATATTCTCCTGGTTCCCCTCATACCTATCCGAAAGCTCCTTCAGTGTCTGCTTTGTTGGCTCTACCTCTCCTTCCCTTCCCCTTGCTTTTGGGGTCCTCCAGGGCTCGGTCCTCGGCCCCTTCCTCACCCCCTTGCTGTCAGGGTTCCCCAGGGCTTGGTCCTCAGCCCCCTCCTCTTCCCCTTGTTGTCAGGGTCCCCCAGGGCTCAGTACTCTGCCCCCTCTTCTCCCCCTTGCTGTCAGGGTCCCCCAAGCCTCGGTCCTCTGCCCCCTCCTCTCCTCTTCCCCTTGCTGTTGAGGTCCTCCAAGGCTCGGTTCTCCACCCCATCCTCTCCCCCTTGCTGTCAGGGTCCCCCAGGGCTCAGTACTCTGCCCCCTCTTCTTCCCCTTGCTGTTGGGGTCTCCCAAGCCTCGGTCCTCTGCCCCCTCCTCTCCTCTTCCCCTTGCTGTTGAGGTCCTCCAAGGCTCGGTTCTCCACCCCATCCTCTCCCCCTTGCTGTCAGGGTCCCCCAGGGCTCAGTACTCTGCCCCCTCTTCTCCCCCTTGCTGTCATGGTCCCCCAAGGCTCGGTCCACGGCCTCCTCCTCTCCCCCTTGCTGTTGGGGGGGTCCCACAGGGCTCAGTCCTCGGCCCCCTCCTCTTCCCCTTGCTGTTGGGGTCTCCCAAGCCTCGGTCCTCTGCCCCCTCCTCTCCTCTTCCCCTTGCTGTTGAGGTCCTCCAAGGCTCGGTTCTCCACCCCATCCTCTCCCCCTTGCTGTCAGGGTCCCCCAGGGCTCGGTCCTCCACCCCCTCCCGCTTGCTGTTGGGGTCCCCCAGGGCTCGGTCCTTGTCCCCCTCCCCTCCTTTTCCCCTTACTGTTGGGGTCCCCCAGGGCTCGTTCCTCGGCCCCCCTCCTCATCTGCATCTACACAGCCCCCATTGGACAGACCATCAGGAGATTTAGCTTTTAGTACCATCTCTATGCTGACGGCAGTTATACACCTCCCACCGTGACATCACAGCGCCGCTCCTCCAGAACGCCACCAACTGTCTGTCCACAGTCTCTAAAGCTATGTCCTCTCTCTACCTAAAACCTCTCAAAAACTGACCTGCTGGTGTTTACACCTTCTACTAACTGCCCTCATTATGACATCTCCATCTCCATCAGTGTGTGGCACCATAACTCCCAGCAAGCCCACTGCCTTGGAGTCATATTCGACTCCAATCTCTCCTTCACCCCATACATCCACCCAGCCGCCCTACATTGTATCCCTCATCCACAGCACCGTGCCGCCCTACACTGCATCCCTCATCTGCAGCACCTGGATACATTGTAGCCCTCATCCACAGCACCTTGCCGTCCTACATTGTATCCCTCATCCACAGCACCGCGCCGTCCTACATTGTATCCCTCATCCACAGCACCGCGCCGTCCTACATTGTATCCCTCATTCACAGCACCTTGCCGTCCTACATTGTATCCCTCATCCACAGCACCGCGCCGCCCTACATTGTATCCCTCATCCACAGCACCGCGCCGCCCTACATTGTATCCCTCATCCACAGCACCGCGCCACCCTACATTGTATCCCTCATCCACAGCACAGCACCGCCCTACATTGTATCCCTCATCCACAGCACCACGCCGCTCTACATTGTATCCCTCATCCACAGCACCGTACCTCCCTACATTGTATCCCTCATTCACAGCACCACGCCACTCTATATTGTAGCACTCATCCACAGCACAACGCCGCCCTACATTGTATCCCTCATCCACACCACCTTGCCTCCCTACATTGTATCCCTCATTCACAGCACCGCGCCGCCCTACATTGTATCTCTCATCCACAGCGCAGCGCCGTCCTACATTGAATCGCTCATTTACAGGAACGCACCCCCTACATTGTATCCCTCATCCACAGCACTGCTGCGCCGTCCTACATTGTATCGCTCATTCACAGGAACGCGCCCCCTACATTGTATCCCTCATCCACAGCACAGCACCGCCCTACATTATATTGCTCATCCACAGTGCCACCCTAGATTGTATCCCTCATCGGCAGCACCTTGACGCTTTACATTGTATCCCTAACCCGCAGCACCATGCCTCCCTACATTGCATCCCTCATGCACAGCTCCGCGCTGCCCTAAATTGTATTCCTCATGCACAGCACGGGGATACACTGTAGCCCTCATCCACAGCACCGCGCCGCCCTACATTGTATCCCTCATCCACAGCACCGTACCTCCCGACATTGTATCCCTCATTCACAGCACCACGCCACTCTATATTGTAGCACTCATCCACAGCACAGCGCTGCCCTACATTGTATCCCTCATCCACACCACCTTGCCTCCCTACATTGTATCCCTCATCCACAGCACCATGCCGCTCTACATTGTATCTCTCATCCACAGCGCAGCGCCGTCCTACATTGTATCCCTCATCTGCAGCACCGCACAGCTCTACATTGTATTCTTCATCCACAGCACCGCCCTACATTGTATCCCTCATCCACAGCACCGCCCTACATTGTATCCATCATGCACAGCACCCTGCCGCCCTACATTGTATCCCTCATCCACAGCACCGCGCCGCCCTACATTGTATCCCTCATCCACAGCACCTCCCCGCCCTACATTGTATCCCTCATTCACAGCACCGCGCCGCCCTACATTGTATCTCTCATCCACAGCGCAGCACCGTCCTACATTGTATCGCTCATTCACAGGAACGCACCCCCTACATTGTATCCCTCATCCACAGGACTGCGCCGTCCTACATTGTATCGCTCATTCACAGGAACGCGCCCCCTACATTGTATCCCTCATCCACAGCGCAGCGCCCCCTTACATTGTATCCCTCATCCACAGCACAGCGCTGCCCTACATTGTATCCCTCATCCACACCACCTTGCCTCCCTACATTGTATCCCTCATCCACAGCACCATGCCGCTCTACATTGTATCTCTCATCCACAGCGCAGCGCCGTCCTACATTGTATCCCTCATCTGCAGCACCGCGCAGCTCTACATTGTATTCTTCATCCACAGCACCGCCCTACATTGTATCCCTCATCCACAGCACCGCCCTACATTGTATCCATCATGCACAGCACCCTGCCGCCCTACATTGTATCCCTCATCCACAGCACCGCGCCGCCCTACATTGTATCCCTCATCCACAGCACCTCCCCGCCCTACATTGTATCCCTCATTCACAGCACCGCGCCGCCCTACATTGTATCTCTCATCCACAGCGCAGCGCCGTCCTACATTGTATCGCTCATTCACAGGAACGCACCCCCTACATTGTATCCCTCATCCACAGCACTGTGCCGTCCTACATTGTATCGCTCATTCACAGGAACGCGCCCCCTACATTGTATCCCTCATCCACAGCACAGCACCGCCCTACATTATATCCCTCATCCACAGTGCCACCCTAGATTGTATCCCTCATCGGCAGCACCTTGACGCTTTACATTGTATCCCTAACCCGCAGCACCATGCCTCCCTACATTGCATCCCTCATGCACAGCTCCGCGCTGCCCTAAATTGTATTCCTCATGCACAGCACGGGGATACACTGTAGCCCTCATCCACAGGACTGCGCTGTTCTACATTGTATCCCTCATCCACAGTGCCGCCCTACATTGTATTCCTCATCCACAGCACCGCACTGCATCGCCCTACATTGCATTCCTCATCCACAGAACCGCGCCGCCCTACATTGCATCCACCATCCACAGAACCGTGCCGCCCTACACTGCATTCCTCATCCACAGCACCGCGCTGCCCTAAATTGTATCCCTCATCCACAGCACCGGAATACACTGCAGCCCCCATCCACAGCATCGCGCTGTCCTACATTGTGTCCCTCATCCACAGGACTGCGCCCCACTACATTGTATCCCTAGTCCACATCGCCGCCTACATTGTACGCCTCATCCGCAGCACTGTGCCGCCCCAGATTGTATCCCTCATCTGCAGCACCGCGCCGCCCTACATTGTATCCCTCATCCGCAGCACCGTGCCACCCTACATTGTATTCCTCATACACAGCACCGTGCCGCCCTACATTGTATCCCTCATTCACAGTGCAGTGTCGCCCTACATTGTATCCCTCATCCACAGCACTGCATCGCCCTATATTGTATTCCGCCCCGCCCTACATTGTATTCCTCATCCACAGCACTGCATCGCCCTATATTGTATTCCTCATCCACAGCGCCGCCCCGCCCTACATTGTATCTCTCATCCACAGCACTGCATCGCCCTATATTGTATTCCTCATCCACAGCACCGTACCTCCCTACATTGTATCCCTCATTCACAGCACCACGCCACTCTATATTGTAGCACTCATCCACAGCACTGCGCCGTCCTACATTGTATCGCTCATTCACAGGAACGCGCCACCTACATTGTATCCCTCATCCACAGCACTGCGCCGTCCTACATTGTATCGCTCATTCACAGGAACGCGCCCCCTACATTGTATCCCTCATCCACAGCACAGCACCGCCCTACATTGTATCCCTCATCCATAGTGCCACCCTAGATTGTATCCCTCATCGGCTGCACCTTGACGCTTTACATTGTATCCCTAACCCGCAGCACCATGCCTCCCTACATTGCATCCCTCGTGCACAGCTCCGCGCTGCCCTAAATTGTATTCCTCATGCACAGCACGGGGATACACTGTAGCCCTCATCCACAGGACTGCACCGTTCTACATTGTATCCCTCATCCACAGTGCCGCGCCGCCCTACATTGTATCCCTCATCCACAGTGCCGCCCTACATTGTATTCCTCATCCACAGCACCGCACCGCTCTACATTGTATTCCTCATGCACCGCACTGCATCGCCCTAGATTGCATTCCTCATCTACAGAACCGCGCCGCCCTACATTGCATCCACCATCCACAGAACCGTGCCGCCCTACACTGCATCCCTCATCCACAGCACCGTGCCACCCTACACTGCATCCCTCATCCACAGCACCGCGCTGCCCTAAATTGTATCCCTCATCCACAGCACCGGAATACACTGCAGCCCCCATCCACAGCATCGCGCCGTCCTACATTGTGTCCCTCATCCACAGGACTGCGCCCCACTACATTGTATCCCTAGTTCACATCGCCACCTACATTGTATCCCTCATCCGCAGCACTGTGCCGCCCCAGATTGTATCCCTCATCTGCAGCACCGCGCCGCCCTACATTGTATTCCTCATCCACAGCACCACACTGCCCAACATTGTTACCCCTCATCCACAACACCACGCCGCCCTACATTGTATCAGTCATCTACAGCACCGCGTCGCCCTCTATTGTATCCCTCATTCACAGTGCAGTGTTGCCCTACATTGTATCCCTCATCCACAGCACTGCATCGCCCTATATTGTATTCCTCATCCACAGCGCCGCCCCGCCCTACATTGTATCCCTCATCCACAGCACCGTACCTTCCTATATTGTATCCCTCATCCACAGCACCGAGCCGCACTACATTTTATCCGTCGGCCACAGCATCGTAGACCTTATCCACAGGATCGCGCCCCCCCTACATTGTATCCCTTATCCACAGCGCCACCCTACATTATATCCCTCATAAACAGCACCGTGCCACCCTACATTGTATCCCTCATCCGCAGCACCACGCCTGCCTACATTCTATTTTTTCATCCACAGCACCGTGCAGCCCTACATTGTATCCCTCATCCACAGCACCGCGCTGAGCAACATTGTAGCCCTCATCCACAGGACTGCGCCCAGCTACATTTTATCCCTCATCCACAGCACTGCGCCCCCCCCCGCCCACATTGTATCCTGCATCCGCAGCACCACGCCTCCCTACATTGTATTCCTCATCCACAGCACCGCGCGGTCCTACATTGTATCCCTCATCCACAGCACCATCCAACATTGTATCCGTCATCCACAGCACCGTGCCGCCCTACATTGTATTCCTCATCCACAGGACCGGGCCACCCTACATTGTATCCCTTATCCACAGCACCGCGCTGCCCTACACCGTATCCCTCATCCACAGCACCATACCTTCCTACATTGTATCCCTCATCCACAGCACCACGCTGCTCTACATTGTAGCCCTCATCCACAGCTGCCCTACATTGTATCCCTCATCCACAGCACAGCACCATCCTACATTGTATTCCTCGTCCACAGGACCGCTCCCCCTACATTGTATCCCTCATCCACAGCACCACGCTGCTCTACATTGTAGCCCTCATCCACAGCATCGGGATACATTGCATCCCTCATCCACAGCACAGCACAGCACCATCCTACATTGTATTCCTCGTCCACAGGACCGCTCCCCCTACATTGTATCCCTCATCCACAGCACTGCATCGTCCTACATTGTATTCCTCATCCACAGGACGCGCCCCCCCCCTACATTGTATCACGCATCCGCAGCACCGTGCCGCCCTACATTGTATCCCTCATCCGCAGCACCACGCCCTATATTGTATCCCTCATCCACAGCCTCCCTACATTGTATTCCTCATCCGCAGCACTGAGCAGCCCTACATTGTATCCCTCATCCACAGGACCGCGCCACCCTACATTGTATCCCTCATCCAAAGTACCATGCTGCCCTACATTGTATCCCTCTTCCACAGCACCGTACCTTCTACATTGTTTCCCTCATCCACAACACCGTGCTGTTCGACATTATAGCCCTCATCCACAGCATCGGGATACATTACATCCCTCATCCATAGCACAGCGCCGTCCAACATTGTATCCCTCATCTACAGGACCGCGCCCTCTACATTGTATCCCTCATCCACAGCACTGCGCCGTCCTACATTGTATTCCTGATCCACAGGACCGCACCCCCCTACATTGTATCACGCATCCGCAGCACCGTGCCGCCCTACATTGTATCCCTCATCCGCAGCACCACGCCTTACATTGTATCCCTCATCCGCAGCCTCCCTACATTGTATTCCTCATCTGCAGCACCGAGCAGCCCTACATTGTATTCCTCATCCACAGCACCGCGGTGCTCTACATTGTATTCCTCATCCACAGCACCGTAATACATTGTAAACCTGATCAACAGCACCACGCCTACCTACATTGTATTCCTCATCCACAGCACCGCGCCGCCCTAAATCGTATCTCTCATCCACAGCGCCTCCCTACATTGTATCCCTCATCCACAGCACCACGCCTCCCTACATTGTATTTCTCATCCACAGCACCGTGCAGCCCTACATTGTATTCCTCATCCACAGCACCGCGCCATCCTATATTATAGCCCTCATCCACAGGACTACGCCGTGCCCCACATTGTATGCTGCATTCGCAGCACCACGCCTCCTTACATTGTATTCCTCATCCACAGCACCGCGCTGTCCTACATTGTATCCCTCATCCACAGCGCCATCCAACATTGTATCCGTCATCCACAGCACCGTGCCGCTCTACATTGTATCCCTTATCCACAGCACCGCGCTGCCCTACACCGTATCCCTCATCCACAGCACCGTACCTTCCTACATTGTATCCCTCATCCACAGCACTGCGCCGTTCTACATTGTATCCCTCATCCACAGCACCACGCTGCTCTACATTGTAGCCCTCATCCACAGCATCGGGCTACATTGCATCCCTCATCCACAGCACAGCACCATCCTACATTGTATTCCTCGACCACAGGACCGCTCCCCCTACATTGTATCCCTCATCACAGCACTGCGCCGTCCTACATTGTATTCCTCATCCACAGGACGCGCCCCCCTACATTGTATCATGCATCGGCAGCACCGCGCCGCCCTACATTGTAGCCCTCATCCGCAGCACCACGCCCTATATTGTACCCCTCATCCACAGCCTCCCTACATTGTATTCCTCATCCGCAGCACCGAGCAGGCCCTACATTGTATTACTCATCCACAGCACCGCGCCGTCCCACATAGTATCCCTCAACCACAGGACCGCGCCACCCTACATTGTATCCCTCATCCACAGCACCGTGCCGCCCTACATTGTATCCCTCATCCGCAGCACCACGCCCTATATTGTACCCCTCATCCACAGCCTCCCTACATTGTATTCCTCATCCGCAGCACCGAGCAGCCCTACATTGTATTACTCATCCACAGCACCGCGCCATCCCACATAGTATCCCTCATCCACAGGACCGTGCCACCCTACATTGTATCCCTCATCCAAAGTACCATGCTGCCCTACGTTGTATCCCTCATCCACAGCACCGCGCCGCCCTACATTGTTTCCCTCATCCACAGCACCGTGCCGTTCAACATTGTATCCCTCATCCACAGCACCACGCTGCTCTACATTATAGCCCTCATCCACAGCACCGTACCATCCTACATTGTTTCCCTCATCCACAGCACCGTGCCGTTCGACATTGTATCCCTCATCCACAGCACCACGCTGCTCTACATTATAGCCCTCATCCACAGCATCGGGATACATTACATCCCTCATCCATAGCACAGCGCCGTCCTACATTGTATCCCTCATCCACAGGACCGCGCCCTCTACATTGTATCCCTCATCCACAGCACTGCGCCGTCCTACATTGTATTCCTCATCCACAGGACCGCGCCCCCCTACATTGTATTCCTCATCCACAGCACCGCGCTGCCCAACATTGTATTCCGTATTCACAGCTCCGTGATACATTGTAAACCAGATCAACAGCACCACGCCTACCTACATTGTATTGCTCATCCACAGCACCGCGCCGCCCTAAATTGTATCTCTCATCCACAGCACCTCCCTACATTGTATCCCTCATTCACAGCACCGTGCAGCCCTACTGTGTATTCCTCATCCACAACACTGCGCCACCCTACATTGTATCCCTCATCCACAGGACCGCGCCGAGCAACATTGTATCCCTCATCCACAGCACCATCCTACATTGTAGCCCTCATCCACAGCGCTGCGCCGTCCTATATTGTAGCCCTCATCCACAGGACCGCGCCCCCCCTACATTGTATCCCGCATCAGCAGCACCACGCCTCCCTAAATTGTATTCCTCATCCACAGCACCGCGCTGTCCTACATTGTATCCCTCATCAAGCAGCACAGCGCAGCTCTACATTGTATCCCTCATCCACAGCGCTGCGCCGACCTATATTGTATCCCTCATCCACAGTGCTGCCCTACATTGTATCCCTCATCCACAGCACCTCCCCACCCTACATTCTATCCCTCATCCACAGCACCGTACGTTCCTAAATTGCTTCCCTCATCCACAGCACCGCGCCACTCTATATTGTATCCCTCATCCACAACACTGCGCTGCTCTACATTGTAGCCCTTATTCATAGCACCTCGCCGTCCTACATTGTATTCCTCATCCACAGGACCGCACCGCCCTACATTGTATCACGCATCCGCAGCACCGTGCCGCCTTACATTGTATTCCTCATCCACAGCACCGCGCTGCCCAACATTGTATTCCTCATCTGCAGCACTGCACCACCCTACATTGTATCCCTCATCCACAGCGTTGCGCCGACCTACATTGTATCCCTCATCCACAGCACCGTACCTTCCTAAATTGCTTCCCTCATCCACAGCACCGCGCTGCCCTATATTGTATCCCTCATCCATAGCACAGCGCTGCTCTACATTGTAGCCCTTATTCACAGCACCTCGCCGTCCTACATTGTATCCCTTATTGACAGAACCGTGGCCACCTACATTGTATTCCTTATCCACAGCACCGTGCCGCTCTACATTGTATTCCTCACCCGCAGCACCACGCTGCCCTACACTGTATCCCTCATCCGCAGCACCGCGCCACCCTACATTGTATCCCTCATCCGCAGCACCGCGCCGCCCTACATTGTATCCTTCATCCGCAGCACCACGCCGCCCTACATTGTATCCCTCATCCACAGCACCGCCCCGACCTACATTGTATTCCTCACCCGCAGCACCGCGCCGCCCTACATTGTATCCCTCATCCACAGCGCAGCACACCCTACATTGTATCCCTCATCCGCAGCACCGCACCGCCCTACATTGTATCCCTCATCCGCAGCACCGCACCACCCTACATTGTATCCCTCATCCACAGCACCGCACCACCCTACATTGTATCCCTCATCCACAGCACCGTGCCGCCCTACGTTGTATCCCTCATCCACAGCACCGTGCCGCCCTACGTTGTATTCCTCACCCGCAGCACCGCGCCGCCCTACATTGTATCCCTCATCCACAGCGCAGCGCCCCCTACATTGTATCCCTCATCCGCAGCACCGCACCGCCCTATATTGTATCCCTCATCCGCAGCACCGCACCACCCTACATTGTATCCCTCATCCACAGCACCGTGCCGCCCTACATTGTATCCCTCATCCACAGCGCAGCGCCCCCTACATTGTATCCCTCATCCGCAGCACCGCACCGCCCTACATTGTATCCCTCTTCCACAGCACCGCGCCGCCCTACATTGTATCCCTCATCCACAGCACCATGCCGCCCTACATTGTATCCCTCATCCACAGCACCGTGCCGCCCTACATTGTATCCCTCATCCACAGCACCGCCCTACATTGTATCCCTCATCCACAGCACCGCCCTACATTGTATCCCTCATCCACAGCACCGTGCCACCCTACATTGTATCCTTCATCCGCAGCACCGCGCCGCCCTACATTGTATCCCTAATCCACAGCACCGTGCCGCCCTACATTGTATCCCTCATCCACAGCACCGCGCCGCCGTACATTGTATCCCTAATCCACAGCACCGTACCTCCCTACATTGTATCCCTAATCCACAGCACTGTGCCGCCCTACATTGTATATCTCATCCACAGCACCACGCCAGCCTACATTGTATCCCTCATCCACAGCACCGCGCCGTCCTACATTGTATCCCTCATCTCAATTCAAAATCCACCTTGTGCCCTCTGCTCTGCTAATGAAATCAGACTTAGTGCCCCTTTAATTCGAACCTCTCATTCCCGGCTCCAAGACTTCTCCAGAGCAGCATCAGTCCTCTGGAACGCGCTACCAAAAGCTATCCGGGCAATCAGACACACTAAACTTCAGGCGTGCTCTAAAAACAGCCCTCTTCAGGGAGGCATACCACATCCCCTAAACCAAACCCCTCTGTACTCCGCTTGATGACATGCTCCCTTTTAGGAGGAGGCTCACCGCTGGGGGCGTTGGTTCCCATTGTGGGCGTGCTTGCCTTCCTGATGCAGTCGGCGGTCGTGTGGGCGTCGCTGCTTTTTCCCCCCGTGTCCGTCGGCGCTCGGGCTGGTTGGGGGGGACGGGTCCCGCCGTGGGCACATCCGCGCCGGCCGGGCTCGGGTTTCCCCTGTTTTGAGACGTGGCTGGAGGGAGGCAGGGTTTACTGCATCAGCGGCCGGCGCATCATCACACCCCGTCCTGCCCTAGGCGGGGACTCCTGTATTTAGCTGGGCTGACACTAGAGCCCAGCGTCAGTGTATGTTTCGGTCCTGTCCAGCTGACACCCGCTACAGCAGTTCTGTCTCCAATTGTCTGACTCGGCTATTTCTTGTCTTTTCTCTCGGTCTGATGTTCCTGTTTGATTTTAACCCTTTGTATTCCTTACTCTTAGGTTTTGTTTTTTGTCAGTTGCTTGTGGTTAGTTGGTCTTCTCTGTCCCATCTGTCACGGGGTCCTCCTTAGTGCAGAGTAGGGACCGCTGCCCAGTTGTTGCCCTGGGGTTTAGCCCAGGGGGCAAGAAGGCAGGGACAGGGGAGAGGGCTGGTGTAGGGCCTTCCGAGCCCCCTGATTCCTAACTAGTCCTGACACTCCCTGTCCTACCGATTGCAATTGCTGCCAGCCGCCATCAACCGCCCCCTGCAGTCATACCGCTTCCGCCACTATACGGCCTCACCATTGTCCATATGTATAACATCCCACACTCACCATACCGTGCCCATCTCCACCCCGCCATACCGTGCCCATCTCCACCCGGCCATATCGTGCCCATCTCCACCCGGCCATACCGTGCCCATCTCCACCCCCCCATACCGTGCCTATCTCCACCCCCCCCCATACTGTGCCCATCTCCACCCCCGCCATACCGTGCCCATCTTCACCACCCCATACCATGCCCATCTCCACCCCCCCCCATACCGTGCACATCTCCACCCCTGCCATACCGTCACCATCTCCACCCACCCCTGCCATACCGTGCCCATCTCCACCCCTGCCATACCGTGCCCATCTCCACCCCTGCCATACCGTGCACATCTCCACCCCTGCCATACCATGCCCATCTCCACCCCTGCCATACCATGCACATCTCCACCCCCCTGTACCGTGCCCATCTCCACCCCCCTGTACCGTGCCCATCTCCACCCCCCCCCATACTGTGCCCATCTCCACCCCCGCCATACCGTGCCCATCTTCACCCCCCCATACCATGCCCATCTCCACCCCCCCCATACCGTGCACATCTCCACCCCTGCCATACCGTCACCATCTCCACCCACCCCTGCCATACCGTGCCCATCTCCACCCCTGCCATACCGTGCCCATCTCCACCCCTGCCATACCATGCACATCTCCACCCCCCTGTACCGTGCCCATCTCCACCCCCCTGTACCGTGCCCATCTCCACCCCTGCCATACCATGCACATCTCCACCCCTGCCATACCGTGCCCATCTCCACCCCTGCCATACCGTGCCCATCTCCACCCCTGCCATACCGTGCCCATCTCCACCCCTGCCATACCGTGCCCATCTCCACCCCTGCCATACCATGCACATCTCCACCCCCTGTACCGTGCCCATCTCCACCCCCCTGTACCGTGCCCATCTCCACCCCTGCCATACCATGCACATCTCCACCCCTGCCATACCGTGCCCATCTCCACCCCTGCCATACCGTGCCCATCTCCACCCCTGCCATACCGTGCCCATCTCCACCCCTGCCATACCATGCACATCTCCACCCCCCTGTACCGTGCCCATCTCCACCCCTGCCATACCGTGCCCATCTCCACCCCTGCCATACCGTGCACATCTCCACCCCTGCCATACCGTGCCCATCTCCACCCCTGCCATACCGTGCACATCTCCACCCCCCTGTACCGTGCCCATCTCCACCCCTCCATACCGTGCCCATCTCCACCCCTGCCATACCATGCACATCTCCACCCCCCTGTACCGTGCCCATCTCCACCCCTCCATACTGTGCCCATCTCCACCCCCTTTACCTTCTGTATCCCCCCCTTTATCTGTAGCATGTAAGCTGGTTGGAGCAGGACCCTCACCCCTACTGTCTCCATCAGCTGATGACTATGTTACCGTAGTTTTTGTACCTTTGTCTTTCTGTATCCCCCCATTATCTGTAGTATGTAAGCTCGTTGGAGCCGGACCCGCACCCCTACTGTCTCCATCAGCTGATGACTATGTAACCGTGGTTTTTGTACTTTTGTCTTTCTGTATCCCCGTTTTGTCAGCGCTGCGGAATCTGTTTCACGCTATATAAATAAAGATTATTATTGTTCCAACTTGATGCCACAGATGAGGCTCTTAAGGGGGTCACCTGAAAAAAAATTCAGAGGAAAGAATTGCTAAAGAACGAGATGGGTTATACTCACTCGTGTGACAGCACCGCCCCCTCTCCGCTAGGCTTGTAACACATGACTGCTGCAGCCAATCACAGACATCAGTGGACAACAGCGCTAGACAACTGGGGCCAGTGATTGGCTGCAGCAGCTGTGTGTAAAGAGCCCAGGGAAGTGAACTGAAGCTGCAGCGCTTGGCTGAGAATAGGCCATCAATAACGCTGAAGGCTAGGGCTACAGCGTGACAGGTGATGTGAAGAGGTTACTGTGTAGCCATAACCTTAAACGGGTCCCATAACTTCTAGCCATTGATGATCTATCCTAAGGTCATCAATAGCAGATTGGCGGGGACATTACTTGTGACAATCAGCAATTAACGGTTTCCTGGGCTGCTGCCTTTCTGAAAAAGTAAACAGCGCAATACATGGCATAGTGGCCTCAGCTGGTATTACATGCAGAGTCCCATTCACTTCAGCTAGGACCACTGCTCAATGTATGTTGCCGTCTGCTTCCAAAGGAAGAGATTGCGCAGCACAGCTTGGTTCTTCCAAACCAAGTTCCTTAGTGTTCCATATACATAGACGGGCAGCAACGTTTCCACTCCTACTGGAGTCTTTGTCAATCTAACCCACAACTCCGATCCCCAACAACATATACATAGTACAAGCCAATCACCACAAACTACGTACACCAGGACTGCCCACCACAACTGGCGCCCCGATGGCAGCGGAAAGGAATGGGAATGTGGAGAATGTAAATGGACCCCCTCCACCGTATGGACTGAATCTAGAATACAATCCACTACCCTGAGGGTGCGGGCAGACGAGCGCATAAACGGCGCGTTTTTGCGACCAAACGTATATACGTGACCATCTGAGGCAATGGTTTCGAATGTATTCGTTCACATGGGCGATTTTACGGCGCGTAAAAACGGCAATTCGAAAAAAAACGGAACATATGCGACCGAAATACGCGCCAATGCATATTCGATCGCCGAAAAGACCGTTTGCAAAGTAGGAACAAACGAAAATACGCTTTCTAGCTCTGGTCGTGATCGGTGAAAAACGATCGCTCGGGCGATTATACGTTGCGCTCGTGCGAACGTAAATACGCCTACGCTCGTCTGTAAGACCCATTTACATTCTCCACATTCCCATTCCTTTCCGCTGCCATCGGTGCGCCAGTTGTGGTGGGCAGTCCTGGTGTACGTAGTTTGTGGTGATTGGCTTGGACTATGTATATACTGTTGGGGATCGGAGTTGTGGGTTAGATTGACAAAGACTCCAGTAGGAGTGGAAACGTTGCTGCCCGTCTATGTATATGGAACACTAAGGAACTTGGCTTGTGGAAGTAACAGGCTGTGCTGCGCAATCTCTTTGGTTGTGCGGCAGTTCTCTGGCCCCTGGGGTCGGGCCCTTTACCTCTGGCTCTATACCGGAGGTGCTGCTGCACCTGCATCTATTTACACCTCTGTTCACACAAATCCCAGCCCAGCTAAACGGCTGATTGCTGGGGTGCACAAGTGAACGGCCATGGGTAACCATAGCCAGAGGTGGAAGAGCCCCTGTAAATGACTAATGGCAATCATTAGCATATATCAGGAACTGCAGTTTAGACGAGTCCAGACTGTATTATTAGAGATTCCTCGATGGCATCTGGTAGTTCAGTCCATGGTGGGACACTCAGATCCCTACAGAATAGTGACAGGTAGCAGAGCTACATCACACAGCTTCACATCTTGCAGAAGGGCAGCAGATGTCCCGTAACCGGCAAACAAAGTACTTACCTAATCTGTGTGCCCTCCATAACATCCTACAGGCCATTGTGTCATCACTGCGTTTTAGTGTCAGCAAGGGAAATCCTGCAGATAATCAGTAATGATGTCAAAGGAGATCAACCTGCTTCCTGCAAATGTAACCTAACCGTGAAAGCATCTCACAACGGAACACACTGAAGAGTGCAATCACATGAAATATTAAATCACCCACTAAAAGGAAAAGGTAGCAGCTTCCCCAATATCACAGAAGAGAGCACAGACTGCCCTCTGGTGGTAGAGAAAAGCATTTACAAGTGCACAACTTACATAAAAACTGCTTCTATGTACAAGAAAATAACTACCATAATACTGCTACTATGTACAAATATATACCTGCTATAATACTGCCCCCTATGTACACTAGATCTACTATAATACTGCCCCCTATGTACAAGGATATAACTACTATAATACTGCTCCTATGTACAAGAATATAACTACTATAATACTGCCCCCTATGTACAAGAATATAACTACTATAATACTGCCCCCTATGTGCAAGAATATAACTACTATAATACTGCCCCTTATGTACAAGAATATAACTACTATAATACTGCCCCTTATGTACAAGAATATAACTACTATAATACTGCCTCCTATATACAAGAATATAACTACTATAATACTGCCCCCTATGTACAAGAATATAACTACTATAATACTGCGTCCTATGTACAAGAATATAACTACTATAATACTGCTCCTATGTACAAGAATATAACTACTATAATACTGCCTCCTATGTACAAGAATATAACTACTATAATACTGCCCCCTATGTACAAGAATATAACTACTATAATACTGCCTCCTATGTACAAGAATATAACTACTGTAATACTGCCTCCTATGTACAAGAATATAACTACTATAATACTGCCCTCTATGTACAAGAATATAACTACTATAATACTGCCCCCTATGTACAAGAATATAACTACTATAATACTGTGCTCCTATGTACCAGAATATAACTACTATAATACTGCCTCCTATGTACAAGAATATAACTACTATAATACTGTCCCCTATGTACAAGAATATAACTACTATAATACTGCCCCCTATGTACAAGAATATAACTACTATAATACTGCCCCCTATGTACAAGAATATAACTACTATAATACTGCCCCCTATGTACAAGAATATAACTACTATTATACTGCCTCCTATATACAAGAATATAACTACTATAATACTGCCTCCTATGTACAAGAATATAACTACTATAATACTGCTCCCTATGTACAAGAATATAACTACTATAATACTGCTCCTATGTAGAAGAATATAACTACTATAATACTGCCCCCTATGTACAAGAATATAACTACTATAATACTGCCCCCTATGTACAAGAATATAACTACTATAATACTGCTCCCTATGTACAAGAATATAACTACTATAATACTGCCCCCTATATACAAGAATATAACTACTATAATACTGCTCCTATGTACAAGAATATAACTACTATAATACTGCCCCCTATGTACAAGAATATAACTACTATAATACTGTGCTCCTATGTACCAGAATATAACTACTATAATACTGCCCCCTATGTACAAGAATATATCTACTATAATACTGCCCCCTATGTACAAGAATATAACTACTATAATACTGCCTCCTATGTACAAGAATATAACTACTATAATACTGCCTCCTATGTACAAGAATATAACTACTATAATACTGCCCCTATATACAAGAATATAACTACTATAATACTGCCTCCTATGTACAAGAATATAACTGCTATAATACTGCCTCTTATGTACAAGAATATAATTACTATAATACTGCCCCCTATGTACAAGAATATAACTACTGTAATACTGCCCCCTATGTACCAGAATATGACTACTTTAATAATGCCCCCTATGTACAAGAATATAACTACTGTAATACTGACCCCTATGTACAAGAATATAACTACTATAATACTGCCCCCTATGTACAAGAATATAACTACTATAATACTGCGCCCTATGTACAAGAATATAACTACTATAATACTGCCTCCTATGTACAAGAATATAATTACTATAATACTGCCCCCTATGTACAAGAATATAACTACTGTAATACTGACCCCTATGTACAAGAATATAACTACTATAATACTGCCCCCTGTGTACAAGAATATAACTATTATAATACTGCCTCCTATGTACAACAATATAACTATTATAATACTGACCCCTATAAACAAGAATATAACTACTATAATACTGCCCCCTATGTACCAGAATATGATTACTATAATACT
Organism: Eleutherodactylus coqui; assembly: GCF_035609145.1. Lineage (NCBI taxonomy): Eukaryota > Metazoa > Chordata > Amphibia > Anura > Eleutherodactylidae > Eleutherodactylus > Eleutherodactylus coqui. Next base: position 792,957 of record NC_089847.1, on the reverse strand, counting down.
GTGCTCCTATGTACAAGAATATAACTACTATAATACTGCCCCCTATGTACAAGAATATAACTACTATAATACTGCTCCTATGTACAAGAATATAACTACTATAATACTGCCCCCTATGTACAAGAATATAACTACTATAATACTGCTCCTATGTACAAGAATATAACTACTATAATACTGCCCCCGATGTACAAGAATATAACTACTATAACACTGCCCTCTATGTACAAGAATATAACTACTATAATCCTGACCCCTATGTACAAGAATATAACTACTATAATACTGCCCCCTGTGTACAAGAATATTACTACTATAATACTGCCCCCTATGTACAAGAATATAACTACTATAATACTGCCTCCTATGTACAAGAATATAACTACTATAATACTGCCTCCTATGTACAAGAATATAACTACTATAATACTGCTCCTATGTACAAGAATATAACTACTATAATACTGCCCCTATGTATAAGAATATAACTACTATAATACTGCTCCTATGTACAAGAATATAACTACTATAATACTGCCCCCTATGTACAAGAATATTACTACTATAATACTGCCCCCTATGTACAAGAATATAACTACTGTAATACTGCCCCCTATGTACCAGAATATGACTACTTTAATAATGCCCCCTATGTACAAGAATATAACTACTGTAATACTGACCCCTATGTACAAGAATATAACTACTATAATACTGCCCCCTATGTACAAGAATATAACTACTATAATACTGCGCCCTATGTACAAGAATATAACTACTATAATACTGCCTCCTATGTACAAGAATATAATTACTATAATACTGCCCCCTATGTACAAGAATATAACTACTGTAATACTGACCCCTATGTACAAGAATATAACTACTATAATACTGCCCCCTGTGTACAAGAATATAACTATTATAATACTGCCTCCTATGTACAACAATATAACTATTATAATACTGACCCCTATAAACAAGAATATAACTACTATAATACTGCCCCCTATGTACCAGAATATGATTACTATAATACTGCCCCCTATGTACAAGAATATAACTACTATAATACTGCTCCTATGTACAAGAATATAACTACTATAATACTGCCCCCTATGTACAAGAATATAACTACTATAATACTGCTCCTATGTACAAGAATATAACTACTATAATACTGCCCCCGATGTACAAGAATATAACTACTATAACACTGCCCTCTATGTACAAGAATATAACTACTATAATCCTGCCCCTATGTACAAGAATATTACTACTATAATACTGCCCCCTATGTACAAGAATATAACTACTATAATACTGCCTCCTATGTACAAGAATATAACTACTATAATACTGCTCCTATGTACAAGAATATAACTACTATAATACTGCCCCTATGTATAAGAATATAACTACTATAATACTGCTTTCTATGTACAAGAATATAACTAATATAATACTGCCCCCTATGTACAAGAATATAACTACTATAATACTGCCCTCTATGTACAATAATATAACTACTATAATACTGCTCCTATGTACAAGAATATAACTACTATAATACTGCCCCCTATGTACAAGAATATTACTACTATAATACTGCCCCCTATGTACAAGAATATAACTACTGTAATACTGCCCCCTATGTACCAGAATATGACTACTTTAATAATGCCCCCTATGTACAAGAATATAACTACTGTAATACTGACCCCTATGTACAAGAATATAACTACTATAATACTGCCCCCTATGTACAAGAATATAACTACTATAATACTGCTCCAATGTACAAGAATATAACTACTATAATACTGCCCCCTGTGTACAAGAATATAACTACTGTAATACTGCCCCCTATGTACCAGAATATGACTACTTTAATAATGCCCCCTATGTACAAGAATATAACTACTGTAATACTGACCCCTATGTACAAGAATATAATTACTATAATACTGCCCCCTATGTACAAGAATATAACTACTGTAATACTGACCCCTATGTACAAGAATATAACTACTATAATACTGCCCCCTGTGTACAAGAATATAACTATTATAATACTGCCTCCTATGTACAACAATATAACTATTATAATACTGCCTCCTATGTACAACAATATAACTATTATAATACTGACCCCTATGTACAAGAATATAACTACTATAATACTGCCCCCTATGTACCAGAATATGATTACTATAATACTGTGCTCCTATGTACAAGAATATAACTACTATAATACTGCTCCTATGTACAAGAATATAACTACTATAATACTGCCCCCTATGTACCAGAATATGATTACTATAATACTGTGCTCCTATGTACAAGAATATAACTACTATAATACTGCCCCCTATGTACAAGAATATAACTACTATAAGGGCTTAGTCACACGGGCGTTTATTGCCGCGATTTGCGCATGCGCATGCGTCCGGCGACTTTTTAAAACCATTGCTTTGCAATGGTATCGGACACATGAGCGCTTTTTATGCGCTCGTCCGATAAATTAGAGAACAGAAATCGCAGATCGCACCTATCTGCGATCTGCGATTCCTGTTCTCTTCTCTATATGCGCTCAACGGGGCCGGCGGCAGCAGCGCCGACCCCAATGAGAACATATAGAAGACAAATCATTCTTCTCTGCCACAGCTGTAACAGCTGTGGCAGAGAAGAACGATGTTTGCCCATTGAATTCAATGGAGCGGCAATACAGCCGCTCCATTGAAAGCAATAGGCTGCCGGCGTGCGCGGGGTTAATTGTCGGGAAGGGGTTAAATATATAACCCCTTACCTGCAATGCATCCTTAAATGTGAAAAAATAAAAAAAAAGGATGTTCTCACCTGCTCCCGGCAGCTGGAGATCCCGGCGGTCGGCCTGCAGTGGGTGTGAAGGAGGTGTGACTCAGGCTTGCCCCTGATTGGCTCAGCCTGAGCCAATCAGAGGCTGAGCTCAGTCACACCCATTCATGAATTCATGAATGGGTGTGACTGAGACTTGCTTCTGATTGGCTCAGCGCTAAGCCAATCAGGGGCAAGCCTGAGTCACACCTCCTTCACACCCACTGCAGGCCGACCGCCGGGATCTCCAGCTGCCGGGAGCAGGTGAGTACATCCTTTTTTTTTATTTTTCACATTTAAGGATGCATTGCAGGTAAGGGGTTATATATTTAACCCCTTCCCGACAATTAACCCCGCGCACGCCCGCAGCGCTTGCATTCAATGGAGCTGCTGTATTGCCGGCTCCATTGAATGCAATGCGCTGGACAGCTCCGGCCCGTTTCTAATGAAACGCGGCTAGGAGCAGATTTTCGGGCGATTTTTGGGCCGATTTTTCGGCGCCGGTCACGCGATTTGCGCATGCGCATCCGTCATGCGATGCGCAAATCGCGTGAAAAAACGCCCGTGTGACTAAGGCCTAATACTGCTCCTATGTACAAGAATATAACTACTATAATAGTGCCCCCTATGTACAAGAATATAACTACTATAATACTGCTCCTATGTACAAGAATATAACTACTATAATACTGCTCCTATGTACAAGAATATAACTACTATAATACTGCCCCCTATGTACAAGAATATCACTACTATAATGCTGCCCCCTATGTACAAGAATATAACTATTATAATAATGCCCCCTATGTACAAGAATATAACTACTATAATACTCCTCCTATGTACAAGAATATAACTACTATAATACTGCCTCCTATGTACAAGAATATAACTACTATAATACTGCTACAATGTACAAGAATCTAACTACTATAATACTGCCCTCTATGTACAAGAATATAACTACTATAATACTGCTCCTATGTACAAGAATATAACTACTATAATACTGCTCCTATGTACAAGAATATAACTACTATAATCCTGCCCCCATGTACAAGAATATTACTACTATAATACTGCCCCCTATGTACAAGAATATAACTACTATAATACTGCCTCCTATGTACAAGAATATAACTACTATAATACTGCCCTCTATGTACAAGAATATAACTACTATAATACAGCTCCCTATGTACAAGAATATAACTACTATAATACTGCCCCCTATGTACAAGAATATAACTACTATAATACTGCCCCCTATGTACAAGAATATAACTACTATAATACTGCCCTATGTACAAGAATATAACTACTATAATACTGCCCCCTATGTACAAGAATATAACTACTATAATACTGCTCCTATGTACAAGAATATAACTACTATAATACTGCTCCTATGTACAAGAATATAACTACTATAATACTGCTCCTATGTACAAGAATATAACTACTATAATACTGCCTCCTATGTACAAGAATATAACTACTATAATACTGCCCTCTATGTACAAGAATATAACTACTATAATACTGCTCCCTATGTACAAGAATATAACTACTATAATACTGCTCCCTATGTACAAGAATATAACTACTATAATACTGCTCCTATGTACAAGAATATAACTACTATAATACTGCCCCTATGTGCAAGAATATAACTACTATAATACTGCCCCCTTTGTACAAGAATATAACTACTATAATACTGCCCTCTATGTACAAGAATATAACTACTATAATACTGCTCCTGTGTACAAGAATATAACTACTATAATACTGCCCCCTATGTACAAGAATATAACTACTATAATACTGCTCCCTATGTACAAGAATATAACTACTATAATACTGCCCTCTATGTACAAGAATATAACTACTATAATACTGCCCCCTATGTACAAGAATATAACTACTATTATACTGCCCCCTATGTACAAGAATATAACTACTATAATACTGCCCCCTATGTACAAGAACATAACTACTATAATACTGCCCCCTATGTACAAGAATATAACTACTATTATACTGCCCCCTATGTACAAGAATATAACTACTATAATACTGCCCCCTATGTACAAGAATATAACTACTATAATACTGCCCCCTATGTACAAGAATATTACTACTATAATACTGCCCCCTATGTACAAGAATATAACTACTGTAATACTGCCCCCTATGTACCAGAATATAACTACTATAATACTGCCCCCTATGTACAAGAATATTACTACTATAATACTGACCCCTATGTACCAGAATATAACTACTATAATACTGCCTCCTATGTACAAGAATATAACTACTATAATACTGCCTCCTATGTACAAGAATATAACTACTATAATACTGCACCTATGTACAAGAATATAACTACTATAATACTGCCCCCTATGTACAAGAATATAACTACTATAATACTGCCCTCTATGTACAAGAATATAACTACTCTAATACTGCCCCCTATGTACAAGAATATAACTACTATAATACTGCCCCCTATGTACAAGAATATAACTACTATAATACTGCCTCCTATGTACAAGAACATAACTACTATAATACTGCTCCCTATGTACAAGAATATAACTACTAAAATACTGCCCTCTATGTACAAGAATATAACTACTATAATACTGCTCCTATGTACAAGAAGATAACTACTATAATACTGCCCCCTATGTACAAGAATATAACTACTATAATACTGCTCCCTATGTACAAGAATATAACTACTATAATACTGCCCTCTATGTACAAGAATATAACTACTATAATACTGCTCCTATGTACAAGAATATAACTACTATAATACTGCCCCCTATGTACAAGAATATTACTACTATAATACTGCCCCCTATGTACAAGAATATTACTACTATAATACTGCCCCCTATGTACAAGAATATAACTACTGTAATACTGCCCCTATGTACCAGAATAGAACTACTATAATACTGCCCCCTATGTACAAGAATATTACTACTATAATACTGACCCCTATGTACCAGAATATAACTACTATAATACTGCCTCCTATGTAAAAGGATATAACTACTATAATACTGCCCCCTATGTACAAGAACATAACTACTATAATACTGCCCCCTATGTACAAGAATATAACTACTATTATACTGCCCCCTATGTACAAGAATATAACTACTATAATACTGCCCCCTATGTACAAGAATATAACTACTATAATACTGCCCCCTATGTACAAGAATATTACTACTATAATACTGCCCCCTATGTACAAGAATATAACTACTGTAATACTGCCCCCTATGTACCAGAATATAACTACTATAATACTGCCCCCTATGTACAAGAATATTACTACTATAATACTGACCCCTATGTACCAGAATATAACTACTATAATACTGCCTCCTATGTACAAGAATATAACTACTATAATACTGCCTCCTATGTACAAGAATATAACTACTATAATACTGCACCTATGTACAAGAATATAACTACTATAATACTGCCCCCTATGTACAAGAATATAACTACTATAATACTGCCCTCTATGTACAAGAATATAACTACTCTAATACTGCCCCCTATGTACAAGAATATAACTACTATAATACTGCCCCCTATGTACAAGAATATAACTACTATAATACTGCCTCCTATGTACAAGAACATAACTACTATAATACTGCTCCCTATGTACAAGAATATAACTACTAAAATACTGCCCTCTATGTACAAGAATATAACTACTATAATACTGCTCCTATGTACAAGAAGATAACTACTATAATACTGCCCCCTATGTACAAGAATATAACTACTATAATACTGCTCCCTATGTACAAGAATATAACTACTATAATACTGCCCTCTATGTACAAGAATATAACTACTATAATACTGCTCCTATGTACAAGAATATAACTACTATAATACTGCCCCCTATGTACAAGAATATTACTACTATAATACTGCCCCCTATGTACAAGAATATTACTACTATAATACTGCCCCCTATGTACAAGAATATAACTACTGTAATACTGCCCCTATGTACCAGAATAGAACTACTATAATACTGCCCCCTATGTACAAGAATATTACTACTATAATACTGACCCCTATGTACCAGAATATAACTACTATAATACTGCCTCCTATGTAAAAGGATATAACTACTATAATACTGCACCTATATACAAGAATATATCTACTATAATACTGCCCCCTATGTACAATATAACTACTATAATACTGCCCCCTATGTACAAGAATATAACTACTATAATACTGCCTCCTATGTACAAGAACATAACTACTATAATACTGCACCGTATGTACAAGAATATAACTACTATAATACTGCCCCCTATGTACAAGAATATAACTACTATAATACTGCCCCTATGTACAAGAATATGACTACTATAATACTGCCCCCTATGTACAAGAATATAACTACTATAATACTGCTCCAATGTACAAGAATATAACTACTATAATACTGCCCTCTATGTACAAGAATATAACTACTATAATACTGCCCCTATGTACAAGAATATAACTACTATAATACTGCCCCTATGTACAAGAATATTACTACTATAATACTGCCCCCTATGTACAAGAATAAAGCTACTGTAATACTGACCCCTATGTACCAGAATATAACTACTATAATACTGCCTCCTATGTACAAGAATATAACTACTATAATACTGCCCCCTATGTACAAGAATATAACTACTATAATACTGCCCTCTATGTACAAGAATATAACTACTATAATACTGCCCCCTATGTACAAGAATATAACTACTATAATACTGCTCCCTATGTACAAAAATATAACTACTATAATACTGCCCTCTATGTACAAGAATATAACTACTATAATACTGCTCCTATGTACAAGAATATAACTACTATAATACTGCCCCCTATGTACAAGAATACTACTACTATAATACTGCTCCCTATGTACAAGAATATAACTACTGTAATACTGACCCCTATGTACCAGAATATAACTACTATAATACTGCCTCCTATGTACAAGAATATAAATACTATAATACTGCTCCTATGTACAAGAATATAATTACTATAATACTGCTCCCTATGTACAAGAATATAACTACTATAATCCTGCCACCTATGTACAAGAATATAACTACTATAATACTGCCCCCTATGTACAAGAATATAACTACTATAATACTGCCCCCTATGTACAAGAATATAACTACTATAATACTGCTCCCTATGTACAAGAATATAACTACTATAATACTGCCCCCTATGTACAAGAATATCACTACTATAATACTGCCCCCTATGTACAAGAATATAACTACTATAATACTGCCGTCTATGTACAAGAATATAACTACTATAATACTGCTCCTATGTACAAGAATATAACTACTATAATACTGCCCCTATGTACAAGAATATTACTACTATAATACTGCCCCCTATGTACAAGACTATAACTACTGTAATACTGACCCCTATGTACCAGAATATAACTACTATAATACTGCCTCCTATGTACAAGAATATAACTACTATAATACTGCTCCTATGTACAAGAATATAACTACTATAATACTGCCCCCTATGTACAAGAATATAACTACTATAATACTGCTCCCTATGTACAAGAATATAACTACTATAATACTGCCCTCTATGTACAAGAATATAACTACTATAATACTGCTCCTATGTACAAGAATATAACTACTATAATACTGCCCCCTATGTACAAGAATATTACTTCTATAATACTGCTCCCTATGTACAAGAATATAACTACTGTAATACTGCCTCCTATGTACAAGAAGATAACTACTGTAATACTGCCCCATATGTACCAGAATATAACTACTATAATACTGCCCCCTATGTACAAGAATATAACTACTATAATACTGCCCCCTATGTACAAGAATATAACTACTATAATACTGCTCCCTATGTACAAGAATATAACTACTATAATACTGCCCCCTATGTACAAGAATATCACTACTATAATACTGCCCCCTATGTACAAGAATATAACTACTATAATACTGCCCCTATGTACAAGAATATAACTACTATAATACTGCGCCCTATGTACAAGAATATAACTACTATAATACTGCCCCCTATGTACAAGAATATAACTACTATAATACTGCTCCCTATGTACAAGAATATAACTACTATAATACTGCCCCCTATGTACAAGAATATCACTACTATAATACTGCCCCCTATGTACAAGAATATAACTACTATAATACTGCTCCTATGTACAAGAATATAACTACTATAATACTGCCCCTATGTACAAGAATATAACTACTATAATACTGCGCCCTATGTACAAGAATATAACTATTATAATGCCCCCTATGTACAAGAATATAACTACTATAATACTGCCCCCTATGTACAAGAATATAACTACTATAATACTGCGCCCTATGTACAAGAATATAACTACTATAATACTGCCTCCTATGTCCAAGAACATAACTACTATAATACTGCGCCCTATGTACAAGAATATAACTATTATAATGCCCCCTCTGTTCAAGAATATAACTACTATAATACTGCCCCCTCTGTACGAGAATATAACTAGTATAATACTGCCCCCTATGTACAAGAATATAACTATTATAATACTGCCTCCTATGTACAAGAATATAACTATTATAATACTGCCCCCTGTGTACAAGAATATAACTACTATAATACTGCCTCCTATGTACAAGAATATAACTACTATAATACTGCCCCCTATGTACAAGAATATAACTACTATAATACTGCCTCCTATATACAAGAATATAACTACTATAATACTGCCTTCTATGTACAAGAATATAACTACTATAATACTGCCCCCTATGTACAAGAATATAACTACTATAATACTGCCCCCTATGTACAAGAATATAACTACTATAATACTGCCCCCTATGTACAAGAATATAACTACTATAATACTGCCCCCTATGTACAAGAATATAACTACTATAATACTGCTCCTATATACTAGAATATAACTACTATAATACTGCCCCCTATGTACAAGAATATAACTACTATAATACTGCCCCCTGTGTACAAGAATATAACTACTATAATACTGCTCCTATGTACAAGAATATAACTACTATAATACTGCTTCTATGTACAAGAATATAACTACTATAATACTGCCTCCTATATACAAGAATATAACTACTATAATACTGCCTTCTATGTACAAGAATATAACTACTATAATACTGCCCCCTATGTACAAGAATATAACTACTATAATACTGCTCCAATGTACAAGAATATAACTACTATAAAACTGCCTCGTATATACAAGAATATAACTACTATAATACTGCTCCCTATGTACAAGAATATAGCTACTATAATACTGCCCCCTATGTACAAGAATATAACTACTATAATACAGCTTCCTATGTACAAGAATATAACTACTATAATACTGCTCCCTATGTACAAGAATATAACTACTATAATACAGCTTCCTATGTACAAGAATATAACTACTATAATACTGCCTCCTATATACAAGAATATAACTACTATAATACTGCCTTCTATGTACCAGAATATAACTACTATAATACTGCCTCCTATGTACAAGAATATAACTACTATAATACTGCTCCCTATGTACAAGAATATAACTACTATAATACTGCCCCCTATGTACAAGAATATAACTACTATAATACTGCTCCAATGTACAAGAATATAACTACTATAAAACTGCCTCGTATATACAAGAATATAACTGCTATAATACTGCTCCCTATGTACAAGAATATAGCTACTATAATACTGCCCCCTATGTACCAGAATATGACTACTATAATACTGCCCCTATGTACAAGAATATAACTACTATAATACTGCCTCCTATGTACAAGAATATAACTACTATAATACTGCCCCCTATGTACAAGAATATAACTACTATAATACTGCCTCCTATGTACAAGAATATAACTACTATAATACTGCCCCCTATGTACAAGAATATAACTACTATAATACTGCTCCAATGTACAAGAATATAACTACTATAAAACTGCCTCGTATGTACAAGAATATAACTACTATAATACTGCCCCCTATGTACCAGAATATGACTACTATAATACTGCCTCCTATGTAAAAGAATATAACTATTATAATACTGCCCCCTATATACAAGAATATAACTACTATAATACTGCCCCCTGTGTACAAGAATATAACTATTATAATACTGCCTCCTATGTACAAGAATATAACTATTATAATACTGCCCCCTGTGTACAAGAATATAACTACTATAATACTGCCTCCTATGTACAAGAATATAACTACTATAATACTGCCCCCTATGTACAAGAATATAACTACTATAATACTGCCTCCTATATACAAGAATATAACTACTATAATACTGCCTTCTATGTACAAGAATATAACTACTATAATACTGCCCCCTATGTACAAGAATATAACTACTATAATACTGCCCCCTATGTACAAGAATATAACTACTATAATACTGCCCCCTATGTACAAGAATATAACTACTATAATACTGCCCCCTATGTACAAGAATATAACTACTATAATACTGCTCCAATGTACAAGAATATAACTACTATAAAACTGCCTCGTATGTACAAGAATATAACTACTATAATACTGCCCCCTATGTACCAGAATATGACTACTATAATACTGCCTCCTATGTAAAAGAATATAACTATTATAATACTGCCCCCTATATACAAGAATATAACTACTATAATACTGCCCCCTGTGTACAAGAATATAACTATTATAATACTGCCTCCTATGTACAAGAATATAACTATTATAATACTGCCCCCTGTGTACAAGAATATAACTACTATAATACTGCCTCCTATGTACAAGAATATAACTACTATAATACTGCCCCCTATGTACAAGAATATAACTACTATAATACTGCCTCCTATATACAAGAATATAACTACTATAATACTGCCTTCTATGTACAAGAATATAACTACTATAATACTGCCCCCTATGTACAAGAATATAACTACTATAATACTGCCTCCTATATACAAGAATATAACTACTATAATACTGCCTTCTATGTACAAGAATATAACTACTATAATACTGCCCCCTATGTACAAGAATATAACTACTATAATACTGCCCCCTATGTACAAGAATATAACTACTATAATACTGCCCCCTATGTACAAGAATATAACTACTATAATACTGCCCCCTATGTACAAGAATATAACTACTATAATACTGCTCCAATGTACAAGAATATAACTACTATAAAACTGCCTCGTATGTACAAGAATATAACTACTATAATACTGCCCCCTATGTACCAGAATATGACTACTATAATACTGCCTCCTATGTAAAAGAATATAACTATTATAATACTGCCCCCTATATACAAGAATATAACTACTATAATACTGCCCCCTGTGTACAAGAATATAACTATTATAATACTGCCTCCTATGTACAAGAATATAACTATTATAATACTGCCCCCTGTGTACAAGAATATAACTACTATAATACTGCCTCCTATGTACAAGAATATAACTACTATAATACTGCCCCCTATGTACAAGAATATAACTACTATAATACTGCCTCCTATATACAAGAATATAACTACTATAATACTGCCTTCTATGTACAAGAATATAACTACTATAATACTGCCCCCTATGTACAAGAATATAACTACTATAATACTGCCCCCTATGTACAAGAATATAACTACTATAATACTGCCCCCTATGTACAAGAATATAACTACTATAATACTGCCCCCTATGTACAAGAATATAACTACTATAATACTGCTCCTATATACTAGAATATAACTACTATAATACTGCCCCCTATGTACAAGAATATAACTACTATAATACTGCCCCCTGTGTACAAGAATATAACTACTATAATACTGCTCCTATGTACAAGAATATAACTACTATAATACTGCTTCTATGTACAAGAATATAACTACTATAATACTGCCTCCTATATACAAGAATATAACTACTATAATACTGCCTTCTATGTACAAGAATATAACTACTATAATACTGCCCCCTATGTACAAGAATATAACTACTATAATACTGCTCCAATGTACAAGAATATAACTACTATAAAACTGCCTCGTATATACAAGAATATAACTACTATAATACTGCTCCCTATGTACAAGAATATAGCTACTATAATACTGCCCCCTATGTACAAGAATATAACTACTATAATACAGCTTCCTATGTACAAGAATATAACTACTATAATACTGCTCCCTATGTACAAGAATATAACTACTATAATACAGCTTCCTATGTACAAGAATATAACTACTATAATACTGCCTCCTATATACAAGAATATAACTACTATAATACTGCCTTCTATGTACCAGAATATAACTACTATAATACTGCCTCCTATGTACAAGAATATAACTACTATAATACTGCTCCCTATGTACAAGAATATAACTACTATAATACTGCCCCCTATGTACAAGAATATAACTACTATAATACTGCTCCAATGTACAAGAATATAACTACTATAAAACTGCCTCGTATATACAAGAATATAACTGCTATAATACTGCTCCCTATGTACAAGAATATAGCTACTATAATACTGCCCCCTATGTACCAGAATATGACTACTATAATACTGCCCCTATGTACAAGAATATAACTACTATAATACTGCCTCCTATGTACAAGAATATAACTACTATAATACTGCCCCCTATGTACAAGAATATAACTACTATAATACTGCCTCCTATGTACAAGAATATAACTACTATAATACTGCCCCCTATGTACAAGAATATAACTACTATAATACTGCTCCAATGTACAAGAATATAACTACTATAAAACTGCCTCGTATGTACAAGAATATAACTACTATAATACTGCCCCCTATGTACCAGAATATGACTACTATAATACTGCCCCTATGTACAAGAATATAACTACTATAATACTGCCTCCTATGTACAAGAATATAACTACTATAATACTGCCCCCTATGTACAAGAATATAACTACTATAATACTGCCCCTATGTACAAGAATATAACTACTATAATACTGCCCCCTATGTACCAGAATATGACTACTATAATACTGCCCCCTATGTACAAGAATATAACTACTATAATACTGCCCCCTATGTACAAGAATATAACTTCTATAATACTGCCCCCTATGTACAAGAATATAACTACTATAATACTGCCCCCTATGTACAAGAATATAACTACTATAATACAGCCCCCTATGTACAAGAATATAATTACTATAATACTGCCCCCTATGTACAAGAATATAACTACTATAATACTACCCCCTATGTACAAGAATATAACTACTATAATACTGCCCCCTATGTCCAAGAACATAACTACTATAATACTGCGCCCTATGTACAAGAATATAACTATTATAATGCCCCCTCTGTTCAAGAATATAACTACTATAATACTGCCCCCTCTGTACGAGAATATAACTAGTATAATACTGCCCCCTATGTACAAGAATATAACTATTATAATACTGCCTCCTATGTAAAAGAATATAACTATTATAATACTGCCCCCTATATACAAGAATATAACTACTATAATACTGCCCCCTGTGTACAAGAATATAACTACTATAATACTGCCCCCTATGTACAAGAATATATCTACTATAATACTGCTCCCTATGTACAAGAATATAACTACTATAATACTGCCCCCTATGTACAGGAATATAACTACTATAATACTGCCCCTATGTACAAGAATATAACTATTATAATACTGCCCCCTATGTACAAGAATATAACTATTATAATACTGCCTCCTATGTACAAGAATATAACTATTATAATACTGCCCCCTGTGTACAAGAATATAACTACTATAATACTGCCTCCTATGTACAAGAATATAACTACTATAATACTGCCCCCTATGTACAAGAATATAACTACTATAATACTGCCTCCTATATACAAGAATATAACTACTATAATACTGCCTTCTATGTACAAGAATATAACTACTATAATACTGCCCCCTATGTACAAGAATATAACTACTATAATACTGCCCCCTATGTACAAGAATATAACTACTATAATACTGCCCCCTATGTACAAGAATATAACTACTATAATACTGCTCCTATATACTAGAATATAACTACTATAATACTGCCTTCTATGTACAAGAATATAACTACTATAATACTGCCCCCTATGTACAAGAATATAACTACTATAATACTGCCCCCTATGTACAAGAATATAACTACTATAATACTGCCCCCTATGTACAAGAATATAACTACTATAATACTGCTCCTATATACTAGAATATAACTACTATAATACTGCTCCTATGTACAAGAATATAAATACTATAATACTGCCCCCTATGTACAAGAATATAACTACTATAATACTGCCCCCTATGTACAAGAATATAATTACTATAATACTGCCCCCTATGTACAAGAATATAACTACTATAATACTGCCCCCTATGTACAAGAATATAACTACTATAATACTGCTCCTATGTACAAGAATATAACTACTATAATACTGCTTCTATGTACAAGAATATAACTACTATAATACTGCCTCCTATATACAAGAATATAACTACTATAATACTGCCTTCTATGTACAAGAATATAACTACTATAATACTGCCCCCTATGTACAAGAATATAACTACTATAATACTGCTCCAATGTACAAGAATATAACTACTATAAAACTGCCTCGTATATACAAGAATATAACTACTATAATACTGCTCCCTATGTACAAGAATATAACTGCTATAATACTGCTCCCTATGTACAAGAATATAGCTACTATAATACTGCCCCCTATGTACAAGAATATAACTACTATAATACAGCTTCCTATGTACAAGAATATAACTACTATAATACTGCTCCCTATGTACAAGAATATAACTACTATAATACAGCTTCCTATGTACAAGAATATAACTACTATAATACTGCCTCCTATATACAAGAATATAACTACTATAATACTGCCTTCTATGTACCAGAATATAACTACTATAATACTGCCTCCTATGTACAAGAATATAACTACTATAATACTGCTCCCTATGTACAAGAATATAACTACTATAATACTGCCCCCTATGTACAAGAATATAACTACTATAATACTGCTCCAATGTACAAGAATATAACTACTATAATACTGCCCCCTATGTACAAGTATATAACTACTATAATACTGCCCCCTATGTACAAGAATATAACTACTATAATACTGCCCCTATGTACAAGAATATAACTACTATAATACTGCTCCCTATGTACAAGAATATAACTGCTATAATACTGCTCCCTATGTACAAGAATATAGCTACTATAATACTGCCCCCTATGTACCAGAATATGACTACTATAATACTGCCCCTATGTACAAGAATATAACTACTATAATACTGCCTCCTATGTACAAGAATATAACTACTATAATACTGCCCCCTATGTACAAGAATATAACTACTATAATACTGCTCCAATGTACAAGAATATAACTACTATAAAACTGCCTCGTATGTACAAGAATATAACTACTATAATACTGCCCCCTATGTACCAGAATATGACTACTATAATACTGCCCCTATGTACAAGAATATAACTACTATAATACTGCCTCCTATGTACAAGAATATAACTACTATAATACTGCCCCCTATGTACAAGAATATAACTACTATAATACTGCCCCTATGTACAAGAATATAACTACTATAATACTGCCCCCTATGTACCAGAATATGACTACTATAATACTGCCCCCTATGTACAAGAATATAACTACTATAATACTGCCCCCTATGTACAAGAATATAACTTCTATAATACTGCCCCCTATGTACAAGAATATAACTACTATAATACTGCCCCCTATGTACAAGAATATAACTACTATAATACAGCCCCCTATGTACAAGAATATAATTACTATAATACTGCCCCCTATGTACAAGAATATAACTACTATAATACTGCTCCCTATGTACAAGAATATATCTACTATAATACTGCCCCCTATGTACGAGAATATAACTACTATAATACTGACCTCTATGTACAAGAATATAACTACTATAATACTGCCCCCTATGTACGAGAATATAACTACTATAATACTGCCTCCTATGTACAAGAATATAACTACTATAATACTACCCCCTATGTACAAGAATATAACTACTATAATACTGCCCCCTATGTACAAGAATATAACTACTATAATACTGCTCCTATGTACAGGAATATAACTACTATAATACTGCCCCCTATGTACAAGAATATAACTACTATAATACTACCCCCTATGTACAAGAATATAACTGCTATAATACTGCTCCCTATGTACAAGAATATAGCTACTATAATACTGCCCCTATGTACAAGAATATAACTACTATAATACTGTCCCCTATGTACAAGAATATAACTGCTATAATACTGCTCCCTATGTACAAGAATATAGCTACTATAATACTGCCCCCTATGTACCAGAATATAACTACTATAATACTGCCCCCTATGTACAAGAATATAACTGCTATAATACTGCTCCCTATGTACAAGAATATAGCTACTATAATACTGCCTCCTATGTACAAGAATATAACTACTATAATACTGCTCCTATGTACAAGAATATAACTACTATAATACTGCTCCTATGTACAAGAATATAACTACTATAATACTGCCCCCTATGTACAAGAATATAACTACTATAATACTGCTCCTATGTACAAGAATATAACTACTATAATAATGCCTCCTATGTACAAGACTATAACTACTATAATACTGCTCCCTATGTACAAGAATATATCTACTATAATACTGCCCCCTATGTACGAGAATATAACTACTATAATACTGACCTCTATGTACAAGAATATAACTACTATAATACTGCCCCCTATGTACGAGAATATAACTACTATAATACTGCCTCCTATGTACAAGAATATAACTACTATAATACTACCCCCTATGTACAAGAATATAACTACTATAATACTGCCCCCTATGTACAAGAATATAACTACTATAATACTGCCCCCTATGTACAAGAATATAACTACTATAATACTGCCCCCTATGTACAAGAATATAACTACTATAATACTGCCCCCTATGTACAAGAATATAACTACTATAATACTACCCCCTATGTACAAGAATATGACTACTATAATACTGCTCCCTATGTACAAGAATATAACTGCTATAATACTGCTCCCTATGTACAAGAATATAGCTACTATAATACTGCCCCTATGTACAAGAATATAACTACTATAATACTGCCCCCTATGTACAAGAATATAACTACTATAATACTGCTCCCTATGTACAAGAATATAACTACTATAATACTGCCCCCTATGTACAAGAATATAACTACTATAATACTGCCCCCTATGTACAAGAATATAACTACTATAATACTGCCTCCTATATACAAGAATATAACTACTATAATACTGCCTCCTATGTACAAGAATATAACTACTATAATACTGCCTCCTATGTACAAGAATATAACTACTATAATACTGCCTCCTATATACAAGAATATAACTACTATAATACTGCCTCCTATGTACAAGAATATAACTACTATAATACTGCTCCCTATGTACAAGAATATAACTACTATAATACTGCCCCCTATGTACAAGAATATAACTACTATAATACTGCCCCCTATGTACAAGAATATAACTACTATAATACTGCCTCCTATATACAAGAATATAACTACTATAATACTGCCTCCTATATACAAGAATATAACTACTATAATACTGCTCCCTATGTACAAGAATATAACTACTATAATACTGCCCCCTATGTACAAGAATATAACTACTATAATACTGCTCCTATGTACAAGAATATAACTACTATAATACTGCCCCCTATGTACAAGAATATAACTACTATAATACTGCTCCTATGTACAAGAATATAACTACTATAATACTGTCCCCTATGTACA
The DNA here is from genome assembly GCF_035609145.1 of Eleutherodactylus coqui. Lineage (NCBI taxonomy): Eukaryota > Metazoa > Chordata > Amphibia > Anura > Eleutherodactylidae > Eleutherodactylus > Eleutherodactylus coqui. Next base: position 773,895 of record NC_089847.1, on the reverse strand, counting down.
AGAATATAGCTACTATAATACTGCTCCTATGTACAAGAATATAACTACTATAATACTGCCCCCCTATGTACAAGAATATAACTACTATAATACTGCTCCTATGTACAAGAATATAACTACTATAATACTGTCCCCTATGTACAAGAATATAGCTACTATAATACTGCTCCTATGTACAAGAATATAACTACTATAATACTGCTCCTATGTACAAGAATATAACTACTATAATACTGTCCCCTATGTACAAGAATATAACTACTATAATACTGCTCCCTATGTACCAGAATATGACTACTATAATACCACAGTGGGTTTTCTTGAGTTTGTGTTGCACCTTTCGCATACAGTAGGACGGTAATAACTGTTTCACATCCACTGCGGTCTGTATTATTTGGGTCGGGGGTCTATATAGTTTCCAGTTACGGACTTTGGTCATATTGTGGACTAGTGGGATTTTGAAGTAGCACTTTTCAGATTAACAGAATGGTATATCGTATTTTCACGCCATGAACATATGGGCAAAATCCACAGCAATGCTGCAGCCAAATCCACTTGTAAGCTTGCGCGATTTAGTGCGGCTTTGTTCTTGCGCCACATGCTGACACATCCTGATGTCATTTCTCCTGCTTTTAGTCGTTTGGACGGACTCTTTCCTGTTTAGTGCTCCCCGTTTGGCTTTCACAAAGAGAACGCTGCTGACTGTACACAGTGTGAAGCTCCAACACAGAGAACAGATTGATCTGCAGAGGAAAGGCGCCGAGACACCCCGGGGAGCGACCAACCCATGTATTACACTCATCAAGGAGCGGAATAATTGGCAGGTGGAAGCGCTAATTACACAAGAGGAAATAAATACAAATGTTCTGTAATTCAAGTGATACCCCAGGGAGAAGCGTGTTTACAGTCAGACAGTATTAGTGTATCTTGACTCCACCAGGAAGTCCTGGTGGAGTCAAGAGTGACAGGGGGGTGACGCTCCCTGTAGTTGATTGGCTGGACAGATGGCAAGGCAGAAGATCCTGGAAGGCAATAATGTCTGTGTGGAAAAGGCATACAGCGTGGGGTCGGATTGCTGTAGACGGGTAACATACACTTTGTAGCCGTCGGTGCTGGCAAACTGCGTTCCCCCAGCGCTCTCCCCCGCTGGGTGCTCCTGCACAGCTACCGCAGACATATGCCATACAGCTGCGGTGGTAGCGCTGTGGCCCCCAGGCGCTCTACAGCACTGATGTGCACGGGCCAAAGCTGGTGAGCTATTGAGACTTGCGCCCCCCCCCCCCATTCCCCGATGCTAACCGGTCCTGGACGGGCAGCGATTGCATGTCAGCGCTGCAGTGCCACAACACCCGTCCTCCGCCTCTCACCTCATTGCCCCGAATCCAATGTGAGCCTCAGGACGGGGGAGAGAGGCGGAGAGCCCGCAAGGTTTCCACCGCTGCTGGGAGGCGGCTGCCGCCGAGGATGGGGAAGAAAGGCGGAGAATGCCCCAGCTTGCTGTGTGCTGGTTCTTCGCCGACGACAGGGGGACACAGCCGCAGACGCGTGTGCGCTGCTGGGAGGCTGATGCCACAGCTGAGCAGGGGGGAGAGAGACGTAGACTTCTCTGTTTCTTCAGCCGTGCTTGGAGGACGAGTGAGAGCCAATCACAAACAGGGGGCGTGAACTCTCTGTCAAACAGCATGCATATTGACGCCACCACTACTTCTGGTGGCATCAAGATACACTAATACCCAGTCAGACCTGCACACAAACACCAGGGTGTCATGTTGAGGGATATCGTTGCCGATCGCGGTCACGTCGAGGGGTGTCATTGTCGTCGCTGGTCTCATGGAGGGGAGTATTTGCTGGTTACCTCGAGGGGTGTCGCTGCCGGTCGTGTTCACATCGAGGTGTAGTTGCCGGACACGTCGAAGGGTGCCGCTGCTGGTCACGTCGAAGGGTGGAGTGCTGGTAGCGTCGAGGGGTGTCATTGCCGACCGAGTCGAGGGGTGTCTTTGCCGGTCGCATCGAGGGGTGTTGTTGCCAGTCACGGCGAGGGGTGTCCTCGCTGGTCGGGTTCACATCAAGGGGTGTCGTTGCCAGTTGCGGTCACTTCGAGAGATGTCGTTGCCGGTCGTGGTGACGTTTAGGGGTGTCGTTGCCGGACGCAGTGACATCGAGGGGTGTCGTTGCTGGGGGCAGTGACGTCGAGGGGTGTCACTGCCCGTCCCATCGAGGCGTGTCGTTGCTGGTCGCGTCGAGCAGTGTCATTGCCGGTCGTGGTCACATCGAGCGTTGCTGTTGCCGGTCACGTCGAGGGGTGTCATTGACGGTCAGGTCAAGAAGTGTCGTTGACAGTCACGGTCACTTTGAGAGGTGTTGTTGCCGGTCGCCGTCATGTCAAGGGGTGTCATTGCCGATCACGTTGGAGAGTGTCGTTGCCGGTCACATCAAGCATTGATATTAAAGGTCAGTTCAAGGGGTGTCGTTACCGGTAACATTGAGGGATGTAATTGCCGGTCATCTCGAGGGGTGTCTTTGCCGGTCGCGTCGAGGGGTGTCATCGCCAGTTCTGTCGAGGGGTGTTGTCACCGGTCACGTCGAGGGGTATCGTCGCTGGTCACGTCGAGGGGTATCGTCGCTGGTCACATGAAGGGGAGTATTTGCTGGTTACCTTGAGGGATGTCGTTGCTGACCGCGACGAAGGGTGTCGTTGCCGACCGCGACGAAGGGTGTCGTTGCCGACCGCGACGAAGGGTGTCGTTGCCGACCGCGACGAAGGGTGTCGTTGCCGACCGCGACGAAGGGTGTCGTTGCCGACCGCGTCCAGGGGTGTCGTTGCCGGTCACGGCGAGGGGTGTCGTTGCTGGTCGCGGTCACATCGAGGGGTGTCTTTGCCAGTCACGGGGAGGAGTCTCGTTTCCGGTCCAGTCGAGTGGTGTCATCGCCAGTTCTGTCGAGGGGTGTTGTTGCCGATCGCGGTCACGTCCAGGGGTGTCGTTGCCGGTCGCGGTCACGTCCAGGGGTGTCGTCGCTGGTCACATGGAGGGGAGTATTTGCTGGTTACTTTGAGTGTGTGTCGTTGCCGGTAGAGGTCACATCGAGGTGTAGTTGCCGGACATGTCAAAGGGTGTCGCTGCCGGTCACGTCGAAGTGTGGAGTGCTGGTAGCGTCGAGGAGTGTCGTTGCCGGACGCAGTGACGTCAAGGGGTGTCGTTGCTGGAGGCAGTGACGTCGAGGGGTGTCGTTGCTGGTCGCGTCGAGCGGTGTCATTGCCGGTCGTGGTCACATCGAGCGTTGCTGTTGCCGGTCACATAGAGGGGTGTCATTGCCGGTCACGTTGAGGAGTGTCATTGCCGGTCACATCAAGCATTGATATTTAAGCTCACTTCGAGGGGGCATTGCTGGTCACGTCGAGGGGTGTCGTTGCCGGTCATATTGAGGGATGTAATTGCCAGTCATCTCGAGGGGTGTCTTTGCCGGTCGCGTCGAGGGGTGTCTTCGCCGGTCGCGTCGAGGGGTCTCGTTTCCGGTCCTGTCGAGGGGTGTCATCGCCGGTTCTGTCGAGGGGTGTCGTCGCTGGTCACATGGAGGGGAGTATTTGCTGGTTATCTCGAGGGGTGTCGTTGCCGGTCGTGGTCACATCGAGGTGTAGTTGCCGGACATGTCGAAATGTGTCGCTGCCGGTCACGTCGAAGTGTGGAGTGCCGGTTACGTCGAGGGGTGTCGTTGTCGGTCACATTGAGGGATGTAATTGGCGGTCATCTCGAGGGGTGTCTTTGCCGGTCGCGTCCAGGGGTGTCTTTGCCGGTCGCGTCCAAGGGTGTCTTTGCCAGTCACGGGGAGGGGTCTCGTTTCCGGTCCTGTCGAGGGGTGTCGTCGCTGGTCACATGGAGGGGAGTATTTGCTGGTTATCTCGAGGGGTGTCGTTGCCGGTCGTGGTCACATCGAGGTGTAGTTGCCGTCGAAGGGTGTCGCTGCTGGTCAAGTCGAAGTGTGGAGTTGCTGGTAGCGTCAAGGGGTGTCGTTGCCCACCGCGTCGAGGGGTGTCGTTGCCGACCGCGTCGAGGGGTGTCGTTGCCGACCGCGTCGAGGGGTGTCGTTGCCGACCGCGTCGAGGGGTGTCGCTGCCGACCGCGTCGAGGGGTGTCGCTGCCGACCGCGTCGAGGGGTGTCGCTGCCGACCGCGTCCAAGGGTGTCGCTGCCGACCGCGTCCAGGGGTGTCTTTGCCGGTCGCGTCCAGGGGTGTCTTTGCCGGTCGCGTCCAGGGGTGTCTTTGCCGGTCGCGTCCAGGGGTGTCTTTGCCGGTCGCGTCCAGGGGTGTCTTTGCCGGTCGCGTCCAGGGGTGTCTTTGCCGGTCGCGTCCAGGGGTGTCTTTGCCAGTCACGGGGAGGGGTCTCGTTTCCGGTCCTGTCGAGGGGTGTCGTCGCTAGTCACGTCGAGGGGAGTATTAGCTGGTTACCTCGAGGGGTCTCGTTGCCGGTCGTGGTCACATCGAGGTGCAGTTGCCGGACACGTCGAAGGGTGTCGCTGCCTGTCACGTGTGGAGTTGCCGGTAGCGTCGAGGGGTGTCGTTGCCGACCGCGTCGAGGGGTGTCGTTGCCGGTCGCGGCGAGGGGTGTCGTTGCCGGTCGCGGCGAGGGGTGGCGCCGCCGGTCACAGCGAGGGGTGTCGTCGCCGGTCGCGGCGAGGGGTGTCGTCGCCGGTCGCGGTCACATCGAGGGGTGTCGTCGCCGGTCGAGGAGTGACGTTGCCGGACGCTGTGACGTTGAGGGGTGTCGTTGCTGGAGGCAGTGACCACGTCGAGGGGTGTCGTTGCCGACAGCGACGAGCGGTGTCGTTGCCAGTCGTGGTAACATGGAGGGGTGTCGTTGCCGGTCGCGGTCACGTTGAGCGTTGCTGTTGCCGGTCACGTCCAAGGAACGTCGTTGCCGGGAACGTCGAGGGGTGTCATTGCCTGGTGGAAAATACTCTCCTCTTTGCACTAATCTCCGTCACTATCCTCTTTTCAAGCCTTCACACTTTCTTCCCACGCCCGGCCCCAACACACTCCATCCACATCAGCCCTTCCCTCCTCTCCTCACCTATGTATGGCTCCCATGCACTGTTCAACTTCCTAAGACGCCTTCAACCCCCCAATACTGCAAAGAAACACCTTAGCCACCCACACAAATCCCCTAGCCATGTGCTCACCCTTGCTACTCTGCTACTCCTAGCTGCAGGGGACATCTCCCCCAACCCAGGCCCCCCTGTACTGCTCTCTACCAAAATGCCCCCCCTGCCCCATTCAAATGTGCCCTATGGAACTCCCAATCTGCGTGTAACAAACTCCCAACTATCCATGACCTCTTCACCAGTAAACACTTGAACTTGCTCGCCCTCACGGAAACCTGGATACAGCAGTCCGATTCTACCTCCCCCGCTGCATTGTCCTATGATGGCCTGCAGTTCTCCCACACCCCCAGATCGGATGACAGACGCGGTGGAGGAGTAGGCATCATCCTCTCCCCAAACTGTACCTTCCAGGTCATTCCCTCAGCTCCCTCGCTTACCTTTCACTCCTTCGAAGCCCACACCCTGCGACTCTTCCGCCCACTGCCCCTGTGTGTCGCAGTTATTTATCGACAACATTCGAAAAGAAATCTCTGAAAGCTGCATGGTTAGCCCTGATCCCAGCTCCATCAGCACTGCACCCAGCACCTACTCACTATCTACGCTAGAACCAACGACAGAGGAAGAAGTCTCCAGGCTCCTTTCCACTGCCCGCCCTACCACCTGCGCCAGCGACCCTCTCCCCTCTCACCTCCTCCGCTCCCTTTCCCCAGCTCTCATTACTCACCTCACCACTATCTGCAACCTCTCCCTAACCTCTGGTACTTTCTGCTCCTCATGTAAACACTCCATTATATCCCCTCTGCTTAAAAAACCAACCCTGGACCCGACTAATGCTGCCAACTACCGACCCGTCTCAAACCTCCCCTTTATCTCCAAATTACTGGAACGCCTGGTCTACTCCCGGCTTACTCGCTTTCTCTCTGACAACTCGCTCCTCGACCCCCTCCAGTCTGGTTTCCGCTCTCTACACTCGACCGAAACTGCCCTTACAAAAGTAACAAATGACCTGATGACTGCAAAGTCGAGAGGCGATTACTCCCTACTAATCCTCCTTGACCTGTCTGCTGCATTTGACACTGTCGACCATAATCTCCTTCTCACTATGCTCCGCTCTATTGGCCTAAAGGACACTGCTCTCTCCTGGTTCTCTTCCTACCTCTCTGACCGCTCTTTCAGTGTCTCCTTCGCTGGCGCTATCTCCTCTCCACTTCCTCTCGCTGTCGGGGTACCCCAGGGCTCGGTCCTTGGTCCCCTTCTTTTCTCTATCTATACTGCCCCAATTGGACAAACCATCCACAAATTCAGCCTCCAATACCATCTCTATGCTGACGACACCCAACTATACACCTCCTCTCGTGAGATCTCTGGACCATTCCTCCAAAATATCACCGACTGTCTGTCCGCTGTCTCTAACACTATGTCCTCCCTTTTTCTCAAACTAAACCTCTCTAAAACTGACCTCCTTGTCTTTCCACCTTCCAACTGACCTCCCCTCAACATCTCCATTCCAGTGTCTGGCACCATCATAACCCTCAGACGGCATGCCCGATGCCTTGGGGTCACACTGGACTCTGACCTCTCCTTTACCCCCCATATCCAATCTCTGGCCCAAACATGCCACATGCACCTCAGAAATATTGCTAAAATACGTCCGTTCCTCACCACGGACACGCTAAAGACGCCCGTGGTTGCGCTCATCCACTCCCGGCTTGACTACTGCAACTCTCTACTCATCGGCCTCCCCCGCACTAGACTCGCTCCGCTCCAATCCATACTAAATGCAGCAGCTAGGCTCATTTTTCCATCCAGTCGTTACTCAGACGCCTCTGCATTATGCCAGTCGCTGCACTCGGTGCCCATCCACTGCAGAACTAAATTTAAGCTCCTCTACCTCACCCACAAAGCTCTGCATGGTGCTGCGCCACCATACATCGCCTCCCTCCTGTCAGTACACCACCATACATCGCCTCCCTCCTGTCAGTACACCACCATACATCGCCTCCCTCCTGTCAGTACACCACCATACATCGCCTCCCTCCTGTCAGTACACCACCATACATCGCCTCCCTACTGTCAGTACACCACCATACATCGCCTCCCTCCTGTCAGTACACCACCATACATCGCATCCCTACTGTCAGTACACCACCATACATCGCCTCCCTCCTGTCAGTACACCACCATACATCGCCTCCCTCCTGTCAGTACACCACCATACATCGCCTCCCTACTGTCAGTACACCACCATACATCGCCTCCCTCCTGTCAGTACACCACCATACATCGCCTCCCTCCTGTCAGTACACCACCATACATCGCCTCCCTCCTGTCAGTACACCACCATACATCGCCTCCCTCCTGTCAGTACACCACCATACATCGCCTCCCTCCTGTCAGTACACCACCATACATCGCCTCCCTCCTGTCAGTACACCACCATACATCGCCTCCCTCCTGTCAGTACACCACCATACATCGCCTCCCTACTGTCAGTACACCACCATACATCGCCTCCCTCCTGTCAGTACACCACCATACATCGCCTCCCTCCTGTCAGTACACCACCATACATCGCCTCCCTCCTGTCAGTACACCACCATACATCGCCTCCCTCCTGTCAGTACACCACCATACATCGCCTCCCTCCTGTCAGTACACCACCATACATCGCCTCCCTCCTGTCAGTACACCACCATACATCGCCTCCCTCCTGTCAGTACGCCACCATACATCGCCTCCCTACTGTCAGTACGCCACCATACATCGCCTCCCTACTGTCAGTACGCCACCATACATCGCCTCCCTACTGTCAGTACACCACCATACATCACCTCCCTCCTGTCCGTACACCACCATACATCGCCTCCCTCCTGTCAGTACACCACCATACATCGCCTCCATACTGTCAGTACACCACCATACATCGCCCCCCTACTGTCAGTACACCACCATACATCGCCTCCCTCCTGTCAGTACACCACCATACATCGCCTCCCTCCTGTCAGTACACCACCATACATCGCCCCCCTACTGTCAGTATACCACCATACATCGCCTCCCTCCTGTCAGTACACCACCATACATCACCTCCCTCCTGTCAGTACACCACCATACATCGCCTCCCTCCTGTCAGTACACCACCATACATCGCCTCCCTCCTGTCAGTACACCACCATACATCGCCTCCCTCCTGTCAGTACACCACCATACATCGCCTCCCTCCTGTCAGTACACCCCCATACATCGCCTCCCTACTGTCAGTATACCACCCAGCGCGCTCACTCCGATCGGCTAACACCCTCAGACTAAACACCCCTGTAATACGAACCTCTGATGCTCGCCTACAGGACTTCACCAGAGCTGCACCCATCCTCTGGAACGCTCTACCCCAAGGCATCCCGACAATTCCCGATGCACGAAATTTCAGACGTGCCTTAAAGACGCACCTCTTCAGGGAAGCCTACCAAATCCCCTTACCTAGTCCCTCGCCCCTCTCTATGGTGCTCCACCCTGTTTGCCTTCTGATAAATGATCTGTACATAAAATTTCCTACTGCCTGTGTTCCCCCCCCCCTGCACCTCCTGTACCACCCCCAACCCATTTGTGTCTAACCCAATGTACCTTATATTGTAATTGTATTGTTTGCATTTATCCATGCCTGAAAGCTGCGGAATAAGTTGGCGCCGTACAAATAAAGATTATTATTATTATTATTATTATTGCCGGTCGTGGTCACATCGAGGGGTGTCATTGCCGGTCACGTCGAAGAAATCGTTGCCAGGTACGCCGAGGGCTGTCGTTGCCGGTCACGCCGAGGGCTGTCGTTGCTGGCCGCGTAAAGGAGTGTCATTGCCCGTCGCGCTCACGTCGAGCGGTGTCATTGCCGGTCACAGCGAGGGGTCTTGTTGCTGGTTGAAGTCATGTCGAGGGCTGTCGTTGCCGGTCACGCTGAGGGGTGTCGTTGCTGGTCGCGGTCACGTCGAGGGCTGTCATTGCCAGTTATGGTGAGAGGTCTCGTTGCTGGTTGCGGTAACGTCGAGGGGTTCGTTGACGGTCGCGCCGAGGGGTGTCGTTGCCGGTCCTGGTCACGTCAAGGGGTTCGTTGCCGGTTACGGTGAGAGGTCTCGTTGCTGGTCGCGGTAACGTCGAGGGGTTCGTTGCCGGTCGCGCCGAGAAGTCTTGTTGCCGATCCTGGTCGCGTCGAGGGGGGGGGTCGTTGCCGATTACGGCGAGAGGTCTCGTTGCTGGTCGCGGTCACGTCGAGGGGTTCGTTGACGGTCGCGCCGAGGGGTGTCGTTGCCGGTCCTGGTCACGTCAAGGGGTTCGTTGCCAGTTACGGCGAGAGGTCTCGTTGCTGGTCGCGGTCACGTCAAGGGGTGTCGTTGACGGTCGCGGTCACGTCAAGGGGTGTCGTTGACGGTCGCGGTAACGCTGAGGCGTGTCGTTGATGGTCGCGGGCACGTCGCTAGGTGCCGTTGCTAGTCGCGGTCACGTTGAGGGGTGTCGTTGCCAGTGGCGGGTTGTCGTTGTTGGTCAGGGTCACATTAAGGGATGTTGTTGCCGGTCGCGGTCCCGTCTAGGGCTGTCGATGCTGATCGCATCAAAGGGCGTCGTTGCCAGTTACGGTGAGAGGTCTCGTTGCTGGTCGCGGTAACGTCGAGGGGTTCGTTGCCGGTCGCGCCGAGAAGTCTTGTTGCCGGTCCTGGTCGCGTCGAGGGGGGGGGGTCGTTGCCGATTACGGCGAGAGGTCTTGTTGCTGGTCGCGGTAACGTCGAGCGGTTCGTTGCCGGTCGCGCCGAGAAGTCTTGTTGCCGGTCCTGGTCGCGTCGAGGGGGGGGGGTCGTTGCCGATTACGGCGAGAGGTCTTGTTGCTGATCGCGGTAACGTCGAGGGGTTCGTTGCCGGTCGCGCCGAGAAGTCTTGTTGCCGGTCCTGGTCGCTTCGAGGGGGGGGTCGTTGCCGATTACGGCGAGAGGTCTTGTTGCTGGTCGCGGTCACGTCGAGGGGGGTCATTGCTGGTTGCGCCGAGGGGGGTCGTTGCCGGTTACGGTGAGAAGTCTCGTTGCCGGTCCTGGTCGCGCCGAGGGGGGTCGTTGCCGGTTACGGTGAGAGGTCTTGTTGCTGGTCGCGCCGAGGGGGGTCGTTGCCGATTACGGCGAGAGGTCTTGTTGCTGGTCGCGGTAACGTCGAGGGGTTCGTTGCCGGTCGCGCCGAGAAGTCTTGTTGCCGGTCCTGGTCGCGTCGAGGGGGGGAGTCGTTGCCGATTACGGCGAGAGGTCTTGTTGCTGGTCGCGGTCACGTCGAGGGGGGTCATTGCTGGTCGCGCCGAGGGGGGTCGTTGCCGGTTACGGTGAGAAGTCTCGTTGCCGGTCCTGGTCGCGCCGAGGGGGGTCGTTGCCGGTTACGGTGAGAGGTCTCGTTGCTGGTCGCGCCGAGGGGGGTCGTTGCCGGTTACGGTGAGAGGTCTCGTTGCTGGTCGCGCCGAGGGGGGTCGTTGCCGGTTACGGTGAGAGGTCTCGTTGCTGGTCGCGCCGAGGGGGGTCGTTGCCGGTTACGGTGAGAGGTCTCGTTGCTGGTCGCGCCGAGGGGGGTCGTTGCCGGTTACGGTGAGAGGTCTCGTTGCTGGTCGCGCCGAGGGGGGTCGTTGCCGGTTACGGTGAGAGGTCTCGTTGCTGGTCGCGCCGAGGGGGGTCGTTGCCGGTTACGGTGAGAGGTCTCGTTGCTGGTCGCGCCGAGGGGGGTCGTTGCCGGTTACGGTGAGAGGTCTCGTTGCTGGTCGCGCCGAGGGGGGTCGTTGCCGGTTACGGTGAGAGGTCTCGTTGCTGGTCGCGCCGAGGGGGGTCGTTGCCGGTTACGGTGAGAGGTCTCGTTGCTGGTCGCGCCGAGGGGGGTCGTTGCCGGTTACGGCGAGAGGTCTTGTTGCTGGTCGCGGTCACGTCGAGGGGGGTCATTGCTGGTCGCGCCGAGGGGGGTCGTTCGCATGCTCACCATTTAATCTGATTTTTCTGAGCTGCATTTCTGGGAGATTAAATATGGACGGCTGTGAACATGAAATAGCGCCGCCGCTGCAGAACGGCCACAAGATCCGTCCGAGGACGCCGATGCAGATTCCGTATTTAGCTCCCTGATTCGCTTTATTGCAGTTAATGAATTCCAGGCGCCATTTCTGCCGCACTCTGCGGTGAACGAGGCTCGTTGTCTACTAAGAGGTTAGAACGGAATCCGCAGCAATTCCATGCGGTGAATTCGCCCTCAGCGCCTACCATGCGACTTGTGCGCGAGCTTCTTCGGCCGGCACTAACGCCTATCTGCGCGGCTGTACATTGATATGTGCGCCATACGTCTCATCTGTCTGCGATTCGTACTGGAATACGACTGTCCAACCGCGTGGCCGTAGGCGATTATGGGGCGTGCGAATGACAGGGATCGCACACGGGCTCAGATACGCGAGTGCGCAGGAGAGCGGGGGTTAATAACAAATGGATCTAATATTCGTGAGTTGAATTCCGTAGCGCCTGCGCTCTTCTCCTGGCATCTCCGTGTGACGTCCCACCATGGCGGCCCGTGCTGTGGAGAATGGGAAGTCGAAGCGTCGCCATAACAATCAGCCACATGTCAGCTCTTGGAAGCCATCTTTATGGTTGCTACGGGCAACGTCTCCCCTCCGTGGGACAAACTGTCCTCATCTATTAGATCTCAGGAAGATCCGTGTGTTGCTCGTAGCAACCGACCGCAGGAGCTCCGGGGTCTCCACCTGCAGGGGGCAGGGCCGGAGCCTGTGGGGTACCCGGCACCAACCGGGCTGCTCTCCTCCTCGCCGTCCGCCATGTTGGCGGCGCAGCCGGTGACGTCAGGCGCTCCAGCACGTCGCGGGCTGATGACGTAGGAGAGGCCGCCTGCAGGAGCGGGAGCCCGTCAGTCGTCGTCCCCGGCCGGCAGGTGAGCGCTGAGGGGTCCGGGGGGTCGCGGCGCTCGGTATGCTCCGGCTGGAGGTCCTGGGGAGGGGGCACAGAGCTGACCGAGCGGGGCCCGGGGGGCTCAGGAGGGGCCCCGACCTCAGGGGGGTCACATGACTACCGGCACGCGGCTAGAGCACCCCAAGTGCAGGTAGTCGGGGTCGGTGCGGGGGCGGAGCCGCAGGTAGCAGTAATGTGAGCTGGTGCAGAACGTTCCGGAGACCCCCGAGGAGCCGCACACCCCACCCGACCCCGCGACACGATTCTGTGAGGCCACGCCCCCGCGGCGGTCGGCGACTGCACCATAACGCCAGGGCGGTGATACCGGGGCAATGAGGTCCATACCGGAGGTGACGCCCTCTGTGCGCCGGGCACGCTGGTCTCTGTGGTGCCGCTGCGGGGGGCCCCAGAAGGGATTCCTGCGCCTTCTCACCGGTGCTCGCCCGCGTTCTGCCACCTAGAGGGGGTCCTGGGCAGAGCCCCCTCCTCGGTCCGCATACCCTAAGAGGATCCGCGGCGGGCACCTGGGAGCTGCCCCCTGTTGGCAGAATGGGGGTACATATGTGGGGAGTGTCCGATCGCTGGGACCCCAATGAAAGGAGTGATGGCGCGGGCGCACGGCGGCCAGGCACTGTGTGAGACCCTCGCTCCTCCTGCGGACCTTCAGTTGTGGGGGTCCCAGCGGTCAGACCCCACCCCCTGTGTGCCTGCGGAGCCCTCTGTGTGCCTGCGGAGCCCCCCGTGGGGTCCTGACTCCCCGGATGTCGGCGCCGCTCCTGAGTGCAGAGAGCCTTTGGAGGGCTTCCGGGTCCCGTGATGCTGATATAAAGCCTCTCCTCACACGTCTTCTATGGCGTCCGTAGAGCCGCCGGTTGTGGTGACCGAAGTGACTAGTCGCTGACTGACAGCATGTAGACAGATGCATTGTGGGTAGATGACGCTTTATTTTTCTCTCTCCAGAAGAACATTTTAAAGGGGTTTCCAGGACGTTACTATTTGTGAGCGGTCATCCGTAGCCAATCGGTGGGGCCCCGGCGATCAGCTGATACTGGCCGCTGTCAGTGGAGGCGGAGCTACAAGCTGGCAGCCATTCGGCTTTGGTAATTGCGGTTGCCTTTGAATTCAGTGGCTGCAGTATGGATGGAGCCACCATGGAGGCATCGGCTGCTGAGGACGGGTGATGCGGGGATGGCTGACGGCAGCCTGGATGGCGGTCCGCAGCGCTGGCAGCTGGCCATGGAGGCATCGGCTGCTGAGGACGGGTGATGCGGGGTTGGCCGATGGCAGCCTGGATGGCGGTCCGCAGTGCTGGCAGCCGGCCATGGAGGCATCGGTTACTGAGGACGGGGATGGCTGACGGCAGCTTGGATGGCGGTCCGCAGCACTGGCAGCCAGCCATGGAGGCATCGGTTACTGAGGACGGGTGATGCGGGGTTGGCCGATGGCAGCCTGGATGGTGGTCCGCAGCGCTGGCAGCTGGCCATGGAGGCATCGGTTACTGAGGACGGGTGATGGCCGATGGCAGCCTGGATGGCGGTCCACAGTGCTGGCAGCTGGCCATGGAGGCATCGGTTACTGAGGACGGGTGATGCGGGGTTGGCTGACGGCAGCCTGGATGGCGGTCCGCAGCGCTGGCAGCCGGCCATGGAGGCATCGGCTACTGAGGACGGGTGATGCGGGGATGGCTGACGGCAGCCTGGATGGCGGTCCGCAGCGCTGGCAGCTGGCCATGGAGGCATCGGTTACTGAGGACGGGTGATGCGGGGATGGCTGACGGTAGCCTGGATGGTGGTCCGCAGCGCTCGTGAGCTAGAAGCATTGACTCCTCCAGTCTGCTGTCGTTAAAGCGTCTGGGCGTCCCCCGTTGTATGACGCTTACTGGCTTCCTCTAGTGGGGTCCAACCTCTGGGACCCCCGCGATCACGAAGGGGACACGCAGGATTACGGCCCTCGTCCGCACCCTTTGGGCACCTGCGCCCACCTAGACGGGTCTGAGACGACAAGTCTTTAAGGGGAAGATGTTGAATTTGCGACCAACAGCTGATGGTTCTGTTTCCCCGGAGATGAGGCGGCGGCGGTGGGGACCCGCGGCACCCGAGGTGGGGACCCGCGGCACCCGAGGTGGGGACCCGCGGCACCCGAGGGGCTGTTCGGCCGGCGGGCGTTTAATTACTAGGAAATATAGCTTTGCTACCTGGAGACGCCCGAGTGCTGGACACTTGGAGGACTGCAGCGCCCCTCGGTGGCATCCACATGTGCGGGGACAGCAGCGCTGCGCCACTGTCCGTGTTGGTGACACGTTGGCGCGGTATAAGACGGTGGATACGTCCTTTTTAATTGCTGTGCAGGACGTTGGGCAACTTTCTAACGCCTGGTCTGCTGCTGTTTGGCGCGGTTTCCTTGTGCGGGCAGCGCTAGTCATAGCTGGACTTGCAGGAAAGCCGCCTCTACGCGCGTACAAGCCTTCCCGTTGTACTCCTGCCCCCCCAGCACCTGGGGCGTCTGGGCATCAGTCCTTTCACAATAGAAGGCCGTGCTCTTCGGCGCGGGCGCTGCGTGTCGAGGACCGCCGCACATCTAGGTCTGGAGACGCCATTATAAATGCCTCTGTGACTCTCGCCTATCCGAAAACTGGGGCCCCCGGGTGTCCTGGGCCGACCCCTCAGCTCTCCTTCGGTTTGTGTTTTCAGCACTGCTGCAGAACTCTTTGTCTCCATGGTTACAGACCTTCTGCCATCTGCATTTACCACTAATGGGGACGGTCATGGTGCGCAGCAGGCGTTCTGCCCAGTGCAGCCGATTCCCACCGTTCTGATGCCGCAGACGTGACTGTGCCCGCCGCGTGCCCGCCGGGTGCGTCTTCTGCCTCAGTCACAGTTCAGATGATTAAGGCCGGCTGCACACGAATGGGTCGGGATCCGCAGCGGCATCCGGCCCTGTGCCCCACCGGCGCCCCCCGCGTACCTGTCATTTCTCTGTACTGCGGATGGCAGCGGCTCGCCGTTGGACACGTGCGGTACACATTTTTCCCACGCTGTTGCTAGGCGATGACCATGTCAGTTACGGAAGGGCCGCAGGTCGGATGGCTTGCATTGACTTCAATGGAAGTCGTCCGTGTGGAATAAGCACAAAAATAGAGCCTGCTGCAATTTTTTTTCCTGCGCTTGTGGAAATTGCAATTAGTTTCCGCAGGTTTGCAAGAAGCAGCGCTCCACCTCATGCCATGAACGGTATTGAGCGCCCGCCACAGGGTCTACAGTGCAAATCTGTTCGTTCGCAGGCGGCCTTAAGACAAAGCAAGGAGTGGACTAGCACATGACTGGATCGGGCTACGAAGGGCTAGTTTTATTGCATGTAACCATGGAGACGCATAGGTCTGCACTGGTGCTGAAGACACAATATGTGGGATGTTTAACCGGGACTGTTTCATAGGAAATGCCCAGGAATGTGTCAGCCGGGCATGCAGATCGGACTCCAACAATGTCACCCGATATGGGCTTTTCTTAGATTCAGCTTCTGGCACTGTGAATGTGACAAGTGGGCGGTCCCAACTCAGGTGACATCAGACTTGGTATTAGGTGGTGAGGACCGCCCACCTGACACATTTCCAGCGCTGGGAGCCACAAAGCAGGATATCCGGATTGTGCAAAAGTATAATGAAAACGTCTGACACCATCAGTCCCTGTGGAAAAAGTCGGTGTCCTCCATTGTGTTTTGGTTCTCTGCGAATGCAGGGGGGCAGACAGATGGCGCAGATAGATGTGTTTATGCTCTCCGATGTATTTTGGGCCATATCAAACTACTAATGACCACTTGTCAGTGAGTATGTGAGTGCTTTTCATGCTCCGCCCCCTGGTGACGTCATCGAAGGTCCTACAGCATATATAAAACACAGTCTGACCGACAGAAGAACAACACAGGTAGACAAGAGGAGAACAAAAATACCACAATGAGAATACAACTAAGCCCTTATTATCTCAGACACAACTAAGCGGTCCTGACAGGAGACACCGACCCACCACCACCACAGAGATGGTGTGCTAAAGGACCTGCGGTGACGACACTGCTGTTGGAGGAGTTAAGCGGTGTTTGTCTTGTGTGGGGAACAAGATGGATGTAGTAGAGCTGTGTGATGTGTGGGGATCATAATGGATGTACCATTTAGCACAGCACTGTGTGTGTGAATCAGGATGTAGCAAAGCTGTATGTGTCTTGTGCTGTGTGGGAATCGGGATGGACGTAGCAGAGCCGTGTGCGCTGTGTGGGAATCGGGATGGACGTAGCAGAGCCGTGTGCGCTGTGTGGGAATCGGGATGGACGTAGCAGAGCCGTGTGCGCTGTGTGGGAATCGGGATGGACGTAGCAGAGCCGTGTGCGCTGTGTGGGAATCGGGATGGACGTAGCAGAGCCGTGTGTGCTGTGTGGGAATCGGGATGGACGTAGCAGAGCCGTGTGTGCTGTGTGGGAATCGGGATGGACGTAGCAGAGCCGTGTGTGCTGTGTGGGAATCGGGATGGACGTAGCACAGCCGGGTGTGCTGTGTGGGAGTCGGGATGGACGTAGCAGAGCCGGGTGTGCTGTGTAGGAGTCGGGATGGACGTAGCAGAGCCGTGTGTGCTGTGTGGGAGTCGGGATGGACGTAGCAGAGCCGTGTGTGCTGTGTGGGAGTCGGGATGGACGTAGCAGAGCCGTGTGTGCTGTGTGGGAGTCGGGATGGACGTAGCAGAGCCGTGTGTGCTGTGTGGGAGTCGGGATGGACGTAGCAGAGCCGTGTGTGCTGTGTGGGAGTCGGGATGGACGTAGCAGAGCCGTGTGTGCTGTGTGGGAGTCGGGATGGACGTAGCAGAGCCGCGTGTGCTGTGTGGGAATCGGGGGGGAAGTAGCAGAGCCGTGTGCGCGCGATGTGTGGGAATCGGGGTGACGTAGCAGAGCCGTGTGCGCGCGATGTGTGGGAATCGGGGCGACGTAGCAGAGCCGTGTGCGCGCGATGTGTGGGAATCGGGGCGACGTAGCAGAGCCGTGTGCGCGCGATGTGTGGGAATCGGGGCGACGTAGCAGAGCCGTGTGCGCGCGATGTGTGGGAATCGGGGCGACGTAGCAGAGCCGTGTGCGCGCGATGTGTGGGAATCGGGGCGACGTAGCAGAGCCGTGTGCGCGCGATGTGTGGGAATCGGGGCGACGTAGCAGAGCCGTGTGCGCGCGATGTGTGGGAATCGGGGCGACGTAGCAGAGCCGTGTGCGCGCGATGTGTGGGAATCGGGGCGACGTAGCAGAGCCGTGTGCGCGCGATGTGTGGGAATCGGGGCGACGTAGCAGAGCCGTGTGCGCGCGATGTGTGGGAATCGGGGCGACGTAGCAGAGCCGTGTGCCCGCGATGTGTGGGAATCGGGGCGACGTAGCAGAGCCGTGTGCCCGCGATGTGTGGGAATCGGGGCGACGTAGCAGAGCCGTGCGCGCGCGATGTGTGGGAATCGGGGCGACGTAGCAGAGCCGTGCGCGCGCGATGTGTGGGAATCGGGGCGACGTAGCAGAGCCGTGCGCGCGCGATGTGTGGGAATCGGGGCGACGTAGCAGAGCCGTGCGCGCGCGATGTGTGGGAATCGGGGCGACGTAGCAGAGCCGTGCGCGCGCGATGTGTGGGAATCGGGGCGACGTAGCAGAGCCGTGCGCGCGCGATGTGTGGGAATCGGGGCGACGTAGCAGAGCCGTGCGCGCGCGATGTGTGGGAATCGGGGCGACGTAGCAGAGGCGTGCGCGCGCGATGTGTGGGAATCGGGGCGACGTTTCTGAGCCGTGCGCGCGCGATGTGTGGGAATCGGGGGGACGTTTCTGAGCCGTGCGCTCGCGATGTGTGGGAATCGGGGGGACGTTTCTGAGCCGTGCGCGCGCGATGTGTGGGAATCGGGGGGACGTTTCTGAGCCGTGCGCGCGCGATGTGTGGGAATCGGGGGGACGTTTCTGAGCCGTGCGCTCGCGATGTGTGGGAATCGGGGGGACGTTTCTGAGCCGTGCGCGCGCGATGTGTGGGAATCGGGGGGACGTTTCTGAGCCGTGCGCGCGCGATGTGTGGGAATCGGGGGGACGTTTCTGAGCCGTGTGCGCGCGATGTGTGGGAATCGGGGGGACGTAGCAGAGCCGTGCGCGCGCGATGTGTGGGAATCGGGGGGACGTAGCAGAGCCATGTGCGCGCGATGTGTGGGAATCGGGGGGACGTTTCTGAGCCGTGTGCGCGAGATGGGGGGACGTTTCTGAGCTGTGCGCGCGCGATGTGTGGGAATCGGGGGGACGTTTCTGAGCTGTGCGCGCGCGATGTGTGGGAATCGGGGGGGACGTAGCAGAGCTGTGCGCGCGCGATGTGTGGGAATCGGGGGGATGTAGCAGAGCTGTGCGCGCGCGATGTGTAGGAATCGGGGGGACGTAGCAGAGCTGTGCGCGCGCAATATGTGGGAATCTGGGGGGGGGCGTAGCAGAGCTGTGTGCGCGCGATGTGTGGGAATCGGGGGGACGTAGCAGAGCTGTGTGCGCGCGATGTGTGGGAATCATAATGGATGTGCCATGTAGCAGAGCTGTGTGGCGCCACCAGAAACGCTGGTACAATAATTTCCTAATAATTACTAGTCTTTTTACAAGCGCCACGTATCAACGGCCAAGTGCTAGGCCCCAACAACCTGGATTTTTACCTGCACTGATATATTGTAACAAATTTCAGCTTCTGGATGTCAACCTGAATCTTCTTATTCAGTGACAGCAAGCAGGGAGATTAGGACTTTCTACTACCTGTAAGCGTTGCGCCGGCTTCACGCCGTTCTCTGCTTTATATTGCATCTCTGACCCGCCGTTTGCTGTCTTGCAGGTACCTTTGACAGATGGCCTCAGCAGATAGTCCTGACCAGGACCCGCTGTCTCCTGAAGAAATCTTACCCGAGCTGACAGATGAAGAGGAAGACCAGGATCAGTCCTCGGACCGTGAGCTGGACAGAGAAGAGGAGGGCGACCATTGTGATCCGTCAGCAGAGAGGGGCTCGCCCAATGAATCGGCCCACCCATTATCGGGAGAAAGCCCCTCCCCCTTCTCAAACAATAAACATTCCCCCAGCTCCCCTCCGGAGGTTAAAGCCATCTTTAAACCCCTCCAGGATTCTCCGGATTCCCCTCCAGAGGAGAAAGGTAGTTTGGATATCGCTGAAAGGAAGCGAGACGTCTCGGAAGAACATGACAGACGTTCGGAGAAGTCCCCTTCCGATGACGAGGACCATGTGAGCGAGATCAGATCTCCGGGCTCTGGGAGCGAAAACAACCAGGACCTTCAACATTCTGCGAATGAGGAGGACGAGGAGCGGGAAGGAGGCAATGACCTTCACGACGAAGCTTCTTCTGTGACCCGAGAACTGGATGAGCATGAACTGGACTACGATGAGGAGGTCCTGGAGGAACCGGCAGCAACCAACCAAGACGACGACCAAGAGAAGCTTGTGGGGGATGATGAAGACGAGAAGGAGAAGGGAGGCTCACCACTCGCCGCCGAGAAGAAGGAGCATCAGAAGGACGAGGAGCAGAAGGACAAGAAGAAGGAGGAAGACGATGGAGAGATTGACGAAGGGGAGATTGATGTGAGTAAACTTAGCTGATTGTATTTCTTGATGTTACAATAGACACGCGCCGGTCGGCGCGGCGGAGGCTCCTGCACGCTCGTGGTTTCCGTGGTGAAGACCCCGCTGCTGGTTCATCACAACAGTAGACTTTGGGGACCGATGGACCCCACTGATGGATTCTGTTCTGCTGTCCGGATGGGCCGCTCCGCCGGTGGAGCATTACATGCTTCTGCTACTTACAGTTCATGTAGATTTATGTCATTTACACCCTAAAACTTCAACCCTTTACTAACTGGTCCCCCCCCCCCCCCCCGCGCTGCAGGGGGTGCTGACGCCGGAGATGACTCTGCTCCAAGTTATTACATGTCGTGGCATCTTAAGCCATTTGGGGGAGGGGGGAACTCTCTCCGTCGCCACATTGGCCCCTCTGCGATGTAATTACGGACTGTGTATGGGTTGGCGGCCCCCCGGGCTGTCATATACAGCAGTGTATTAGTCACTACCGGTGGTAGCGGAGCAGCTGATGGCCGCCGGGTGTGGACGGAGCTCCTGAGCCCACTCCATACCACAATCGCTTAACCAGCTTAATAGGTTAACACAGAGAGGTATAATACACCGCAGTGCAGAAGTACTGCAGTGTACTGATGGTGCACATTTACCACAACACAAGCCATGTGGATGAGATTTAGGAAGTGTCGCGATTCAGAACAGATGAAATACGAAGCAGATGTTAAATCTGCAGCCTGCCGCGGCGGCGTACCTTCTGCGCAGACTTCACCTCTGGAAATGAGGCGTGGAATCTGCGGACTTTGTTGCAGGAGTCGCCGTGCGGACGGATCGTAGCGGCTATCGATGTAAGGTGTATATAATGCGTAAAAGATGATTCTGGATAAAGGATTCTCGTTTAGGCCTTGTATAAAGGCTCCATATGAATCGCGCTGTCCGTAAACGTCCGGCCGGTTAGAATATCGCCTTGTTTATCCCACCTTAAAAAGGCAAAACCAACAAGAGAAGTGCTGCGTCCTCAAAGACGGAACAAAAAGACGCATGTACTGCGAAGCGGACTCCATAATAACTGGTTGGAAAGTCATGTGACCTGTCATCGGAGCTCCCACAATACAAGAAGGAAATGTGTTGTAACCCGAAGGTCAAAGCCACGTGCCGGACAGTTCTCCAAACTCCTGCTGTACCCACGAGGCCACAAGTCGTAGACCGTGCTGGACCAGCTGCCGTCGTACGTTGGGGAGTGTGCAGCGTCCAGAGCGCCGCCGACTATTTTAGTAGAGTTAGGAAACGCTTTTAAAGTAGAGTTGTACAAACTTCGTGTTCAAGGGCCGTATGCCCATAATGAACTACTCCTGTAAAGAAGTAGGACCATCCCTGACGCGCCCTCCGAGGGGTGCCCTGACGCGCCCTCCGAGGGGTGCCCTGACGCGCCCTCCGAGGGTGCCCTGACGCGCCCTCCGAGGGGTGCCCTGACGCGCGCTCCATTGTAGATGAAGCCGAGGATTTCACAGCCCCCTCACGTGAGCGGATGACGCCCACCTACTACGCCGTGCTACAAACCCTTTGATTTCTATTGGGACGCTCACAACCTTCGTTTCTTTTATGCGTGTTTTACTTCCGTGAATATGGCGCTTGTGCTATTTTGGTGCTACGGAGATTTAACATGCGTGTCTGCTGTGTACTGTGGATTTCGTGCACATAATATGTATGCCCGTGTGTGCCCTAACTCTTAGATGCCTTTCTAGAGGGCCCAGAGATCAGTAGTTGCCCGTCTCTGCTGTGTGCCGCTTCTCTCCGACGTGGAAACTACATAGATGATAACTTCTGTGTCCAGATGTTTGGGGTGCACAGAACAGCACCGTGTGCGCCCAGGTCGCAGGTTAGGGACCCCTGTTCAAGGATAAAATGCCAAGCTATGCGGGGGTGGGGAGTAATATTACCCAGCGCCCTCCATTGGCTTCCCGATACACATTGGACATCGGTAGTCCGCTGGTTTGGCTAGCGCCGCTCACAGGAACAGGGTAGTCGGGGAAACTGCCAGTCTGGTGGCGGATCTGCAGCAGAATGGCTCCAACGTAGGGCATCGGGCGCTCTGATTTCCCCTAGTCTAACTGCAAATGTTGTCCTAAAATCGTTAAATAAAAGTAATGATGTATAAAGATGTAACTAAAAGAAAATGGTGCAGTACTACATGTGAACACTAGGTGTCGCACAACACCATATAAAACCTGCAAGGAAACCTCATGGCTTCTATTCCTATTCTCTGCCACTAGGTGTCAGTGTTGCTGAGTTTGGTTGTGGAGGGTGCAGGGCAGGTAGCAGCAGACTTTGCGGTTTTGTACATTTGCGCACTTCCTTCCATCCTTCTGGATGATGAAGTTGTATTTCATCTGTTGGGGTTTATTTTGCTGTATTATTCCACGTTTGATGAACCAGGCGGGTGAAAGCTTCACAGCAGCGCAGGGTGGGAGGTGACTGAGCGCTCCAGCGCCCCCCGCAGCAGAGCATGCTGATCCTTGGGACCGTTACAGGATTGTCTGCGGCGCCGAGTGTTTCCGCAGGTGACTGTACAGGCACAGCGGACGGCCGCACACACTGCCTACGCTCCTGGTTGCGCCGTCTCGCCCTCGTGCAGCAATCACAGCAGATTGTTCAGCGCACTTTCATCCTCTCTTGTATTGCAGGATGACGACCTGGAGGAGGGTGAGGTGAAGGATCCAAACGACAGGAAAGCCCGACCCCGACTCACCTGCCGCTTCTTCATGAAGGGTGAGTACCGGCTCTTGCTGGAAAGTGTTGTCAGCAAGTCTTCAGAGGCTGGGATGATTCAGTGATCCTGCATTGAGCAGGGTGTGGGACCCGATGACCCCCGGAGGACCCTTCCAACTCCACCATCCTAGGATTCTAAATGCTTCCTAAGTCCCTGTAAGGCGCGCCGCTGACAGGGATGCCATAAAATGTGTAATTACAGCCAGGTCGGTTCTGCAAGGATGCTTGTCGGGGGCAGAGGATGAGTACTTGTCCTAAATTGCCCCCGCTGTGTCCCCCACCCGGACTGTCATAAGGCCTTGTCTACTTCCTCTTGGATTTGGTGCAGGTTACATGCAGACCCTGTTGCTTCCCTTGAAGAGGGATCCGGGCTTTTAGGAAGCGGCGCGCCGGATGAGGCTGAAGCCCGCCTGCAGATCCTGGCAGCAGAAATGACGTTTGCTGCTCATTAAAATCTGTCTGTGATTGTGCCGACGCGGATTATACCATGTGACCTCTTACAGGTATGTGACACGTGGTGGATTGACCAAATCCCCACTAAATTAGCTCCAAACGGTGCAGATTCATTGCAGATTTCATTATTGCGTTTGAAGAAGTGAAATCCGCAGCATAAATTGGCGCGCTCACAATCTAATATCCGCAGGCCAATTTCCACCTTGTCCGCAGCGCTTGCGGTTTCTTAAATGCCATCCACCGCGGCCGGGGACAACGCCATACATTATATAGCTCTATGCCTGGCAGAGCGGCTCAGTCCCATTCACTTGGATGAGACTAAGCTGCTCTTGGGCCATGTGACACAGCGTTCACCCGAGTGGTGCGGCCTCTTCAGTCGACTGATCGTGGGGGGCCTGTACAGTAGACCCCTACCAATTTGATTCTGATAACCTATCTTGAAGATGGGTCATCAATATCTTGGTCCTGCAGGTTTAGTTGGGGCGCTGACGACCACCAAGCTCATGTCTGGAGACCTCAGGGTGAGCGCCTGAATCCTGCCCCCTGCTGGTGTGATGGTCTGGGGGGACCATCGCATACGACAGTCAATCCCCCCTAGTGGTGGTACAAGGGACAATGACGGCTCACGATATGTTCAGGACATCCTGCAGCCACATGTGTTCCTCTCATGGGGCTTCCTGTGACCCCCTCGGGCGCACACCAGGGGGTCACAGGAGCCCCCACAACATTGTCACACTTCCATGTCACCAGATTTATCACCAATAGAACACGTATGGGACCATCTGGGACGCCAACTACCACAGACTATGAATTTACATGATCTAGAGGCTGAGTTACAGCAAAACAGGAGCGGTATCCTGCAGGATACCAACCTGTATGCCTCCATGCCGCCCGTATCACATCTTGTATCCAAGCTAGAGGCGGTACAACAGGGTACTAGAGCCTCCATGCCGCCTGTATCACATCTTGTATCCAAGCTAGAGGCGGTACAACAGGGTACTAGAGCCTCCAGGCCTGCAGGTATCACATCTTGTATCCAAGCTAGAGGTGGTACAACAGGGTACTAGAGCCTCCATGCCGCCCGTATCACATCTTGTATCCAAGCTAGAGGCGGTACAACAGGGTACTAGAGCCTCCATGCCGCCCGTAACACATCTTGTATCCAAGCTAGAGGTGATACAACAGGGTACTAGAGCCTCCATGCCGCCCGTATCACATCTTGTATCCAAGCTAGAGCGGTACAACAGGGCACTAAAACCTCCATGCCCCCCCCCCGTATCACATCTTGTATCCAAGCTAGAGGTGGTACAACAAGGTACTAGAGCCTCCATGCCGCCCGTAACACATCTTGTATCCAAGCTAGAGGTGATACAACAGGGTACTAGAGCCTCCATGCCGCCCGTATCACATCTTGTATCCAAGCTAGAGGCGGTACAACAGAGTATTAGAGCCTCCATGCCCCCTGTATCACATCTTGTATCCAAGCTAGAGGCGGTACAACAGGGTACTAGAGCCTCCATGCCGCCCGTATCACATCTTGTATCCAAGCTAGAGCGGTACAACAGGGCACTAAAACCTCCATGCCCCCCCCCGTATCACATCTTGTATCCAAGCTAGAGGTGGTACAACAAGGTACTAGAGCCTCCATGCCGCCCGTAACACATCTTGTATCCAAGCTAGAGGCGGTACAACAGGGTACTAGAGCCTCCATGCCCGCGGGGGGGGGGGAATGATACTGACAATGAGTGTGTATGTAATATATATATTATATAACTGCCCGGAGGAGCTGATAATCATGAGGAGGGTCAGTCGTCTGGTAGTCCAGCACTGGTACGCGGGGGTCTCACGAGCAGATAACTGTAAGTTGGGGTCGGCCTACAGGAAACCATGTATTATTTGAAGAATCAATAAAAAAAAGCCCCCATTCCATGTAGTAATCAGCTGATGGAGACACTGGGGGTGAGGGGCTCCAACGAGCTTACATACTACAGATAATGGGGGGATACAGAAGGTAAAGGGCTGGAGATGTGCACGGTATGGCGGGCTGGAGAGTGAGGGATGCTATACACAGACAGTGGTCAGGCCCTATAGTGGCTGAATCGGTGTGGCTGCAGGGGGCAGTTGATGGCGGCTGGCAGGGATTGCAGTCAGTAGGACAGGGAACATGTTATCAGGGGGCTACAGAGGGGTTTGGTTTAGGGGATGTGGTATGCCTCCCTGAAGAGGGCTGTTTTTAGAGAACACCTGAAGTTGAGTGTGTCTGATTGCCCGGATAGTTTTGGTAGCGCGTTCCAGAGGACTGATGCTGCTCTGGAGAAGTCTTGGAGGCGGGAATGAGAGGTTCGAATTAAAGGGGCACTAAGTCTGATTTCATGAGCGGAGTGCGTGAGCTTGGGTGGTGGATTGAGATGAGGGATACAATGTAGGGCGGCGCTGCGGATGAGGGATACAATATAGGGCGGCGCTGCGGATGAGGGATACAATGTAGGGCGGCGCTGCGGATGAGGGATACAATGTAGGGCGGCGCTGCGGATGAGGGATACAATGTAGGGCGGCGCTGCGGATGAGGGATACAATGTAGCGCGGCGCTGTGGATGAGGGATACAATGTAGGGCGGTGCTGCGGATGAGGGATACAATGTAGGGCGGCGCTGCGGATGAGGGATACAATGTAGGGCGGCGCTGCGGATGAGGGATACAATGTAGGGCGGCGCTGCGGATGAGGGATACAATGTAGGGCGGCGCTGCGGATGAGGGATACAATGTAGGGCGGCGCTGCGGATGAGGGATACAATGTAGGGCTGCTCTGTGGATGAGGGATACAATGTAGAGCGGCGCTGCGGATGAGGGATACAATGTAGGGCGGCGCTGCGGATGAGGGATACAATGTAGGGTGGCGCGGTGCTGTGGATGAGGGATACAATGTAGGGTGGTGCTGTGGATGAGGGATACAATGTAGGGTGGTGCTGTGGATGAGGGATACAATGTAGGGCGGTGCTGTGGATGAGGGATACAATGCAGGGCGGCGCGGTGCTATGGATAAGGGATACAATGTAGGGCGGCGCGGTGCTGTGGATGAGTGATACAATGTAGGGCGGCGCGGTGCTGTGGATAAGGGATACAATGTAGGGCGGCGCGGTGCTGTGGGTGAGGGATACAATGTAGGGTGGTGCTGTGGATGAGTGATACAATGTAGGGTGGTGCTGTGGATGAGGGATATAATGTAGGGCGGCGCGGTGCTGTGGATGAGGGATACAATGTAGGGCGGTGCTGTGGATGAGGGATACAATGTAGGGCGGTGCTGTTGATTAGGGATACAATGTAGGGCAGCGCAGTGCTGTGGATGAGGGATACAATGTAGGGAGGTGCTGTGGATGAGGGATACAATGTAGGGCAGTGCAGTGCTGTGGATGAGGGATACAATGTAGGGCGGTGCTGTGGATGAGGGATACAATGTAGGGCGGTGCTGTGGATGAGGGATACAATGTAGGGCGGTGCTGTGGATGAGGGATACAATGTAGGGTGGTGCTGTGGATGAGGGATACAATGTAGGGCGGTGCTGTGGATGAGGGATACAATGTAGGGCGGTGCTGTGGATGAGGGATACAATGTAGGGCGGCGCGGTGCTGTGGATGAGGGATACAATGTAGGGCGGCGCGGTGCTGTGGATGAGGGATACAATGTAGGGCGGCGCGGTGCTGTGGATGAGGGATACAATGTAGGACGGCGCGGTGCTGTGGATGAGGGATACAATGTAGGGCGACGCAGTGCTGTGCATGAGGGATACAATGTAGGGCGACGCAGTGCTGTGCATGAGGGATACAATGTAGGGCGACGCAGTGCTGTGCATGAGGGATACAATGTAGGGCGACGCGGTGCTGTGGATGAGGGATACAATGTAGGGCGACGCGGTGCTGTGGATGAGGGATACAATGTAGGACGACGCAGTGCTGTGGATGAGGGATACAATGTAGGGCGACGCGGTGCTGTGGATGAGGGATACAATGTAGGGCGACGCGGTGCTGTGGATTGAAGATAGAAGAAATGAGGAGGGCGCTTCAGTCAGGAACCAAAAAGTGAATTACGAAGGATAAGTTAACCAGTAGATGTATGTGGCTTGCGAGGACCTCACTATCACCTCCAAATCCAGGCGAGCCTATAGTAATTTTATATATACTCCGTTATATATATAGATGGGTGGTGGGAATTCTTTGCGCCAATCCAGGGGGGCTAGGTCCGGAGAGCTGCTGATGATGGTGGGTGCTATTGGCAAATAGTACCCACTATGGATAAGCGAGAAGAATTGCACATAAGTGCAAAAAAGTACACCAGCGCTGCTTAC
Organism: Eleutherodactylus coqui; assembly: GCF_035609145.1. Lineage (NCBI taxonomy): Eukaryota > Metazoa > Chordata > Amphibia > Anura > Eleutherodactylidae > Eleutherodactylus > Eleutherodactylus coqui. Next base: position 746,680 of record NC_089847.1, on the reverse strand, counting down.
AGAGGTCTGTAATAGCACAAAGAATCCACCAAGAAGTGATAACGAAAAAAGGATTCTTTATTAGGACGCACGGGTCCTCCCGTGCGTCCTAATAAAGAATCCTTTTTTCGTTATCACTTGGTGGATTCTTTGTGCTATTACAGACGTCTGTAAGCAGCGCTGGTGTACTTTTTTGCACTTATGTGCAATTCTTCTCGCGGTGCTGTGGATGAGGGATACAATGTAGGGCGACGCAGTGCTGTGGATGAGGGATACAATGTAGGGCGACGCGGTGCTGTGGATGAGGGATACAATGTAGGGTGATGCTGTGGATGAGGGATACAATGTAGGGTGGTGCTGTGGATGAGTGATACAATGTAGGGTGGCGCGGTGCTGTGGATAAGGGACACAATGTAGGGTGGTGCTGTGGATGAGGGATACAATGTAGGGCAGCGCAGTGCTGTGGATGAGGGCTACAATGTAGAGCAGCGTGGTGCTGTGGATTAGGGATACAATGTAAGGGGAGCGGTCCTGTGGACGAGGAATACAATGTAGGATGGTGCTGTGCTGTGGATGAGGGATGCAATGTAGGATGGTGCTGTGGATGAGGGATGCAATGTAGGATGGTGCTGTGCTGTGGATGAGGGATACAATGTATCCTGATGCTGTGGATGAGGGATACAATGTAGGGCGGCGCGGTGCTGTGGATGAGGGATACAATGTAGGGCGGCGCGGTGCTGTGGATGAGGGTTACAATGTAGAACGGCGCAGTGCTGTGGATGAGGGATACAATGTAGGAAGGTACTGTGCTGTGGATGAGGGATACAATGTAGGAAGGTACTGTGCTGTGGATGAGGGATACGGTGTAGGGCAGCGCGGTCCTGTGGATGAGGAATACAATGTAGGGCGGCACGGTGCTGTGGATGACGGATACAATGTTGGATGGCGCTGTGGATGAGGGATACAATGTAGGACCGCGCGGTGCTGTGGATGAAGAATACAATGTAGGGAGGCGTGGTGCTGTGGATGCAGGATACAATGTGGGGGGGGGGGGCGCAGTCCTGTGGATGAGGGATACAATGTAGGACGGCGCTGTGCTGTGGATGGGGGATGCAATGTAGAGCAGCGCAGTGCTGTGGATGAGGGATACAATTTAGGGCGGTGCTGTGGATGAGGGATACAATGTAGGGTGGCGCGGTGCTGTGGATGAGGGATACAATGTAGGAAGGTACTGTGCTGTGGATGAGGGATACAATGTAGGAAGGTACTGTGCTGTGGATGAGGGATACGGTGTAGGGCAGCGCGGTCCTGTGGATGAGGAATACAATGTAGGACGGCGCTGTGCTGTGGATGGGGGATGCAATGTCTCCCGGTGCTGTGGATAAGGGCTGCAATGTAGAGCAGCGCAGTGCTGTGGATGAGGGATACAATGTAGGGTGGTGCTGTGGATGAGGGATACAATGTAGGGTGGTGCTGTGGATGAGGGATACAATGTAGGGTGGTGCTGTGGATGAGTGATACAATGTAGGGTGGCGCGGTGCTGTGGATAAGGGCTGCAATGTAGAGCAGCGCAGTGCTGTGGATGAGGGATACAATGTAGGGTGGTGCTGTGGATGAGGGATACAATGTAGGGTGGTGCTGTGGATGAGGGATACAATGTAGGGTGGTGCTGTGGATGAGTGATACAATGTAGGGCGGCGCGGTGCTGTGGATGAGTGATACAATGTAGGGCGGCGCAGTGCTGTGGATGAGGGATACAATGTAGGAAGGTACTGTGCTGTGGATGAGGGATACAATGTAGGAAGGTACTGTGCTGTGGATGAGGGATACAATGTAGGAAGGTATTGTGCTGTGGATGAGGGATACGGTGTAGGGCGGCACGGTGCTGTGGATGACGGATACAATGTTGGATGGCGCTGTGGATGAGGGATACAATGTAGGACCGCGCGGTGCTGTGGATGAGGAATACAATGTAGGGAGGCGCTGTGCTGTGGATGGGGGATGCAATGTCTCCCGGTGCTGTGGATAAGGGCTGCAATGTAGAGCAGCGCAGTGCTGTGGATGATGGATACAATGTAGGGCGGTGCTGTGGATGAGGGATACAATGTAGGGTGGTGCTGTGGATGAGTGATACAATGTAGGGTGGCGCGGTGCTGTGGATGAGGGATACAATGTAGGGCGGCGCGGTGCTGTGGATGAGGGATACAATGTAGGGCGGCGCGGTGCTGTGGATGAGGGATACAATGTAGGGTGGTGCTGTGGATGAGTGATACAATGTAGGGTGGCGCGGTGCTGTGGATGAGGGATACAATGTAGGGCGGCGCGGTGCTGTGGATGAGGGATACAATGTAGGGCGGCGCGGTGCTGTGGATGAGGGATACAATGTAGGGCGACGCAGTGCTGTGGATGAGGGATACAATGTAGGGCAGCGCGGTGCTGTGGATGAGGGATACAATGTAGGGCGACGCGGTGCTGTGGATGAGGGATACAATGTAGGGCGGCGCTGTGGATGAGGGATACTATGTAGGGTGATGCTGTGGATGAGGGATACAATGTAGGGCGACATGGTGCTGTGGATGAGGGATACAATGTAGGGCGGCGCGGTGATGTGGATGAGGGATACAATGTAGGGTGGTGCTGTGGATAAGGGATACAATGTAGGGCGGTGCTGTGGATGAGGGATACAATGTAGGGTGATGCTGTGGATGAGGGATACAATGTAGGGCGGCGCGGCGCTGCGGATGAGGGATACAATGTAGGGCGGCGCGGTGCTGTGGATGAGGGATACAATGTAGGGCGGCGCGGTGCTGTGGATGAGGGATACAATGTAGGGCGGCGCGGTGCTGTGGATGAGGGATACAATGTAGGGCGGCGCGGTGCTGTGGATGAGGGATACAATGTAGGGCGGCGTGGTGCTGTGGATGAGGGATACAATGTAGGGCGGTGCTGTGTATGAGGGATACAATGTAGGGCGGCGCGGTGCTGTGGATGAGGGATACAATGTAGGGCGGCGCGGTGCTGTGGATGAGGGATACAATGTAGGGCGGCGCGGTGCTGTGGATGAGGGATTCAATGTGGCGCGGCGCTATGGATGAGGGATACAATGTAGGGCGGCGCTGTGCATGAGGGATACAATGTAGGGCGGCGCTGTGGATGAGGGATACAATGTAGGGCGGCGCGGTGCTGTGGATGAGGGATACAATGTAGGGCAGCGCGGCCCTGTGGATGAGGGATACAATGTAGGGCGGCGCTGCGGATGAGGGATACAATGTAGGGCGGCGCGGTGCTGTGGATGAGGGATACAATGTAGGGTGGTGCTGTGGATGAGGGATACAATGTAGGGCGGCGCTGCGGATGAGGGAGACAGTGTAGGGTGGTGCTGTGGATGAGGGATACAATGTAGGGCGTCGCTGTGGATGAGGGATACAATGTAGGGCGGCGCTGTGCATGAGGGATACAATGTAGGGCGTCGCTGTGGATGAGGGATACAATGTAGGGCGGCGCGGTGCTGTGGATGAGGGATACAATGTAGGGCGGCGCGATGCTGTGGATGAGGGATACAATGTAGGGCGGCGCTGCGGATGAGGGATACAATGTAGGGCGGCGCGGTGCTGTGGATGAGGGATACAATGTAGGGTGGTGTGGATGAGGGATACAATGTAGGGCGGCGCTGCGGATGAGGGATACAATGTAGGGCGGCACTGTGGATGAGGGATACAATGTAGGGCGGCACTGTGGATGAGGGATACAATGTAGGGCGGCACTGTGGATGAGGGATACAATGTAGGGCGGTGCGGTGCTGTGGATAAGGGATACAATGTAGGGCGACGCAGTGCTGTGGATGAGGGTTACAATGTAGGGCGACGCGGTGCTGTGGATGAGGGTTACAATGTAGGGCGGCGCTGTGGATGAGGGATACAATGTAGGGCGACGTGGTGCTGTGGATGAGGGATACAACGTAGGGCGACGCGGTGCTGTCGATGAGGGTTACAATGTAGGGCGGCGCGGTGCTGTGGATGAGGGTGACAATGTAGGGCGGCGCTGTGGATGAGGGATACAATGTAGGGCGACGCGGTGCTGTGGATGAGGGATACAATGTAGGGCGACGCGGTGCTGTCGATGAGGGTTACAATGTAGGGCGGCGCGGTGCTGTGGATGAGGGATACAATGTAGGGCGGGGAGGTGCTGTGGATGAGGGATACAATGTAGGGCGGTGCTGTGGATGAGGGATACAATGTAGGGCGGTGCTGTGGATGAGGGATACAATGTAGGGCGGCGTGGTGCTGTGGATGAGGGATACAATGTAGGGCGGCGCGGCGCTGTGGATGAGGGATACAATGTAGGGCGGTGCGGTGCTGTGGATGAGGGATACAATGTAGGGCGGCGCGGTGCTGTGGATGAGGGATACAATGTAGGGCGGCGCGGTGCTGTGGATGAGGGATACAATGTAGGGCGGCGCGGTGCTGTGGATGAGGGATACAATGTAGGGCGGCGTGGTGCTGTGGATGAGGGATACAATGTAGGGCGGTGCTGTGTATGAGGGATACAATGTAGGGCGGCGCGGTGCTGTGGATGAGGGATACAATGTAGGGCGGCGCGGTGCTGTGGATGAGGGATACAATGTAGGGCGGCGCGGTGCTGTGGATGAGGGATTCAATGTGGCGCGGCGCTATGGATGAGGGATACAATGTAGGGCGGCGCTGTGCATGAGGGATACAATGTAGGGCGGCGCTGTGGATGAGGGATACAATGTAGGGCGGCGCGGTGCTGTGGATGAGGGATACAATGTAGGGCAGCGCGGCCCTGTGGATGAGGGATACAATGTAGGGCGGCGCTGCGGATGAGGGATACAATGTAGGGCGGCGCGGTGCTGTGGATGAGGGATACAATGTAGGGTGGTGCTGTGGATGAGGGATACAATGTAGGGCGGCGCTGCGGATGAGGGATACAATGTAGGGTGGTGCTGTGGATGAGGGATACAATGTAGGGCGTCGCTGTGGATGAGGGATACAATGTAGGGCGGCGCTGTGCATGAGGGATACAATGTAGGGCGTCGCTGTGGATGAGGGATACAATGTAGGGCGGCGCGGTGCTGTGGATGAGGGATACAATGTAGGGCGGCGCGATGCTGTGGATGAGGGATACAATGTAGGGCGGCGCTGCGGATGAGGGATACAATGTAGGGCGGCGCGGTGCTGTGGATGAGGGATACAATGTAGGGTGGTGTGGATGAGGGATACAATGTAGGGCGGCGCTGCGGATGAGGGATACAATGTAGGGCGGCACTGTGGATGAGGGATACAATGTAGGGCGGCACTGTGGATGAGGGATACAATGTAGGGCGGCACTGTGGATGAGGGATACAATGTAGGGCGGTGCGGTGCTGTGGATAAGGGATACAATGTAGGGCGACGCAGTGCTGTGGATGAGGGTTACAATGTAGGGCGAAGCGGTGCTGTGGATGAGGGTTACAATGTAGGGCGGCGCTGTGGATGAGGGATACAATGTAGGGCGACGTGGTGCTGTGGATGAGGGATACAATGTAGGGCGACGCAGTGCTGTGGATGAGGGTTACAATGTAGGGCGACGCGGTGCTGTGGATGAGGGTTACAATGTAGGGCGGCGCTGTGGATGAGGGATACAATGTAGGGCGACGTGGTGCTGTGGATGAGGGATACAACGTAGGGCGACGCGGTGCTGTCGATGAGGGTTACAATGTTGGGCGGCGCGGTGCTGTGGATGAGGGTGACAATGTAGGGCGGCGCTGTGGATGAGGGATACAATGTAGGGCGACGCGGTGCTGTGGATGAGGGATACAATGTAGGGCGACGCGGTGCTGTCGATGAGGGTTACAATGTAGGGCGGCGCGGTGCTGTGGATGAGGGATACAATGTAGGGCGGGGAGGTGCTGTGGATGAGGGATACAATGTAGGGCGGTGCTGTGGATGAGGGATACAATGTAGGGCGGTGCTGTGGATGAGGGATACAATGTAGGGCGGCGTGGTGCTGTGGATGAGGGATACAATGTAGGGCGGCGCGGCGCTGTGGATGAGGGATACAATGTAGGGCGGTGCGGTGCTGTGGGTGAGGGATACAATGTAGGGCGACGCGGTGCTGTGGATGAGGGATGCAATGTAGGGCGGGGAGGTGCTGTGGAGGCTTTATGGATGAGGGTGGTGAGTGTGAACTGTATTCTGTATTTGACGGGCAGCCTGGCAGTGGCTGGCATAGGGCAGAGGCATCTGAGTAGCGGCTGGACAGGAAGATGAGCCTGGCTGCCGCATTCAGGATAGAAGGGTAGAGTCTGGTGCAGGGGGGCCGATCAGCAGCGAGTTGTAATAATCGAGGCAGTGATTGAGGGCAGCAGTAAGTGTTTTTAGCGTGTCCGCGGTGAGGGTCCGATTCTTGAGATGTTCTCAAGAGTCAGATATAACCCCAAGGCAGCGGCCGTGTTGTCTGGGAGTTATGGTGCCACACACTGAGATGGAGATGTCAGGATGAGGTCGGTTAGTGGAGGGTGCAAACACCAGCAGGTCAGTTTCTGAGAGGTTCAGTTTTAGGTAGAGAGAGGACATGGTGTTAGAGACAGCGGACAGTCGGTGATATAACTGGGTGTCGTCAGTGTAGAGATGGTACTGAAAGCCCAAACTACTGATGGTCTGTCCAGTTGGGGCTGTGTAGATTGAGAAGCGGAGGGGGCTGAAGACCGAGCCCTGGGGGAACCCTAACAGTAAGGGGGAGGGGGCATCGGACCGAGCCCTGGGGGATCTCAACAACAAGGGTAAAAGGAGGGGAGGGGGCTGAGGACCGAGCCCTGGGGGACCCCAACAGTAAGGGGAGGGGGCAGAGGGCCGAGTCTTGGGGGACCCTGACAGCAAGTAGGAGGGGAGGGGGGGCCAAGGACTGAGCCCTGGGAGACCCCAACAGAAAGGGGGACTGAGCCCTGGGGGACCCCAACAGCAAGAGGGGGCCGAGGACCGAGACCTGGGGAACCCCACTAGCAAGAGGAGGGGGCTGAGCACTGAGCCTTGGGGAACTCCAACAGCAAGGGGGCGGAGGACCGAGCCCCGGGGAACTCCCGAGAGCAAGGGGAAGGGGAGGGGACCGAGTCTTGGGGGGGCATTGACAGCAAGTGGGAGACGAGGGGGCCAAGGACCGAGCCCTGGGAGAAACCAACAGCAAGGGAGAGGGGGGCCGAGCCCTGGGGAACCCTAACAGCAAGGGGAGGGGACCGAGGACCCCAACAGCAAGGGGAAGAGGAGGGGAGGTAGAGCCAGCAAAGGAGACGCTGAATGAGCAGTTAGAGGTACGAGGAGAACCAGGAGAGGGCAGTGTCCTTTAGGCTGATGGAGTGAAGCATACCGAGGAGGAGCTTGTGGTGAACAGTGTAAAAGGCTGCGGAGAGATCGAGGAGGATCAGTAGGGAGTAATCGACCCTCAATTTGGCTGTCAGGAGGTCGTTTGATACCCTTGTAAGGGCAGTTTCTGTTTGGGGGGGGGGAGCCGGACTGTAGGGCGTCGGGAAGAGATGACTTTAAAGATAAAGTGCCGGCAGCGGATTTGCTTTTTTCCATTTTTGCCTCCAGTTTTTCCTCTCCGCGTTCAGGTGCGTTTTTTATGAATCAGAAAGTTGATTAACCCGGCCGGATCGATGCATCCTCCGGGTAAAGCAAGTTACGCAAGTGCCGCGGAGCGCCGCCTTTCTACACCTCCCAGGTACTGCGCCTGGCATCCAGCTGATACATTGTAAGCTGCTGTCAGTCAGTCGCTCAGATGTCTTCTCGGCACTGCTGATTGGCTGCGAGCAGCTGATGACTTTGTTCTGCCACGCCCCTTTCTTGTTGTTTTCAGGTGAATGCCAGTACATGTCTCGGGGGCCTTAGTGTCCCTTCCTCTTCACACTGCCCCCCAAAACTCCCGTGATGTTGGTGAGTACGGGGCCGGAAGCTAGTCCGATGTCCGAGATGGAGAGTTCTGCAGCACAGTGTATTTAAGTAGTGGGGTATGCTGGTCTTGTTGGAGCAGAGACCTATCATGAGGGTGGGGTGCCTTTAACAAGGGAAGTGTTACAGCGCAGAAAGGGGGAGGAGCCTATACCGGCGGCAGCGCCGAAGGGGGAGGAGCTTATACCGGCAGCAGCGCAGAAAGGGGAGGAGCTTATACCTGCAGCGGCACAGAAAGGGGGAGGAGCCTATACCGGCGGCAGCGCAGAGAGGAGAAGGAGCCTATACCGGCGGCAGCGCGGAGGAGGAGGATCCTAGATTGGCGGCAGCGCAGAGAGGAGGAGGAGGAGCCTAGACCGGCGGCAGCGCAGAGAGGAGGAGGAGGAGCCTAGACCGGCGGCAGCGCAGAGAGGAGGAGGAGGAGCCTAGACCGGCAGCACAGGGTATTAATTGGCTCCCCCATGGATGTAGGCAGATCTCTGCTTGAACATACGTCCGGTAGAGCAGCCGGAGGATGATTGTGATAAAAGTATAAAGGAATGTGATGACGTCGCACGCTGCGGGGAATTTACTGGCCTGGCAGCAGCAGCCACATTGCTTCATAGTTGTGGGAAAAACCAGAGGGTGATGACATCCATCCAGGGAAGGCAGAGGCCGGAGGTGTCAGACACTCATGGGCTCAGCAGCCAATCAGAAGCTGGCTTGCAGTTTGTAAACTTTTAGCTACAATCTGATTGGCTGATGAGCAGAATGGCTGGCAAGTGCATCAGAAGTATACCAGAAACCCATCGCTATGAGCAGCGGCCGTCCCACCGAGCCCACCCTGCATTCCTAACAGTGGAGAATCCCACCAGTTGTGATACAAATGCGCTTTTTGATGACTCGGCTCGCAGTTACATCAGTAATGGCGGGCGGCCGGGAGATCTTCTGACTCTGTAATTATCTGCAGGTAGCAGACATACCTGTGCGGTGACGCAATATCCTGCCGTGTAGTAAGTGAGGCCGGCCCGTGACTCACCCTTTCCACTGCTAGTTGTGTACAGTGCAGTGACGTCACACCCCGTTCCCATAATTTAGGGGACCTTCACCTTTACTTCGGGATTTTATAGTTCACATAAAAATGAATCGACATAAAAAATGGAGTCAGTTAGTAAATAGTTTCCTGGGCCGTCATCCCCTGCGTGTTCAGGGTCTGGTGAAGTGCATTGTGGGAAGCGGTACATTTAGGGTCATAAACGTCTGATCGCTGAGACATCAGTACAAATCTTACATCACTCCTACGTTCCTCGGTGGTCTCACCCCGCCTAGTGGTGGTCATGTCCCAGAGCTGCGGCCTTATTGGCCTCATTAGACAAGCTCTGCCTCCCGCCAATTACTGCGTCTCCAGGGTGGCGCTCTGTGAGAAGCGTCTCCTAGGACCACCTACAGATCGGTCGCCTCCTTGTAGGACCCCACAGTCCCAGCCCATGGACCCCACAGTCCCAGCCCATGGACCCCACAGTCCCAGCCCATGGACCCCACAGTCCCAGCCCATGGACCCCACAGTCCCAGCCCATGGACCCCACAGTCCCAGCCCATGGACCCCACAGTCCTGCTCGCTGCTTGTTTCCTTCTTCTGCCGTTTTGGCCTATTTGTAAACTTCTAATAAAACTTCTTGAAACTAAACGACTGACGGTTAGAAGCCGCCCTGAGAGTGGCGCTCCCCGCAGTCCATCCTACGGGGCGGGTGCAGATTGGAGAGGCTGGTGGTCCGGCATTCTGGATAGTTATTGGGGGGGCGGAGGGGGTTCTGGGTTTTGCTCCGGGACCCCATAAGTTCTATGTAGACCCCTACACAGCGTCCATTATATCCAGTGCGCCCCTGCCTGCTATCCTGCGGTCTCGGTCCATAATACACGTGAGTGGCGCTCCCCGCAGTCCATCCTACGGGACGGGTGCAGATTGGAGAGGTTGGTGGTCCGGCATTCTGGATAGTTATTGGGGGGGAGGAGGGGGTTCTGGGTTTTGCTCCGGGACCCCATAAGTTCTATGTAGACCCCTACACAGCGTCCATTATATCCAGTGCGCCCCTGCCTGCTATCCTGCGGTCTCGGTCCATAATACACGTGAGTGGCGCTCCCCGCAGTCCATCCTACGGGACGGGTGCAGATTGGAGAGGTTGGTGGTCCGGCATTCTGGATAGTTATTGGGGGGGAGGAGGGGGTTCTGGGTTTTGCTCCGGGACCCCATAAGTTCTATGTAGACCCCTACACAGCGTCCATTATATCCAGTGCGCCCCTGCCTGCTATCCTGCGGTCTCGGTCCATAATACACGTGAGTGGCGCTCCCCGCAGTCCATCCTACGGGACGGGTGCAGATTGGAGAGGTTGGTGGTCCGGCATTCTGGATAGTTATTGGGGGGGAGGAGGGGGTTCTGGGTTTTGCTCCGGGACCCCATAAGTTCTATGTAGACCCCTACACAGCGTCCATTATATCCAGTGCGCCCCTGCCTGCTATCCTGCGGTCTCGGTCCATAATACACGTGAGTGGCGCTCCCCGCAGTCCATCCTACGGGACGGGTGCAGATTGGAGAGGTTGGTGGTCCGGCATTCTGGATAGTTATTGGGGGGGGAGGAGGGGGTTCTGGGTTTTGCTCCGGGACCCCATAAGTTCTATGTAGACCCCTACACAGCGTCCATTATATCCAGTGCGCCGTTGCTGCCTGCTATCCTGCGGTCTCGGTCCATAATACACGTGAGTGGCGCTCCCCGCAGTCCATCCTACGGGACGGGTGCAGATTGGAGAGGTTGGTGGTCCGGCATTCTGGATAGTTATTGGGGGGGCGGAGGGGGTTCTGGGTTTTGCTCCGGGACCCCATAAGTTCTATGTAGACCCCTACACAGCGTCCATTATATCCAGTGCGCCGTTGCTGCCTGCTATCCTGCGGTCTCGGTCCATAATACACGTGAGTGGCGCTCCCCGCAGTCCATCCTACGGGACGGGTGCAGATTGGAGAGGTTGGTGGTCCGGCATTCTGGATAGTTATTGGGGGGGAGGAGGGGGTTCTGGGTTTTGCTCCGGGACCCCATAAGTTCTATGTAGACCCCTACACACCGTCCATTATATCCAGTGCGCCCCTGGCTGCTATCCTGCGGTCTCGGTCCATAATACACGTGAGTGGCGCTCCCCGCAGTCCATCCTACGGGACGGGTGCAGATTGGAGAGGTTGGTGGTCCGGCATTCTGGATAGTTATTGGGGGGGAGGAGGGGGTTCTGGGTTTTGCTCCGGGACCCCATAAGTTCTATGTAGACCCCTACACACCGTCCATTATATCCAGTGCGCCCCTGGCTGCTATCCTGCGGTCTCGGTCCATAATACACGTGAGTGGCGCTCCCCGCAGTCCATCCTACGGGACGGGTGCAGATTGGAGAGGTTGGTGGTCCGGCATTCTGGATAGTTATTGGGGGGGCGGAGGGGGTTCTGGGTTTTGCTCCGGGACCCCATAAGTTCTATGTAGACCCCTACACAGCGTCCATTATATGCAGTGCGCCCCTGCCTGCTATCCTGCGGTCTCGGTCCATAATACATGTGAGTGGCGCTCCCGTACCGTCAGACTTGTGTGACAGGACAGAAGTCTTCTAGAGGCGGTTCGTCCCGCTGTAACGGACGGGTCTTCGTACCCGGTCGTCCTTCACGTCTTCACCCCAGCCTGACCCGTTTGTTGTCTCCGCCTTCTGTGTGTTCAGACATTAGCGGTCTGTCCTCGGATGAAGAGGTCTGCCATATTTCCAGTTGGCCAATATAGGAGTCGCCTCTAGAATACTTTGTCAGTTTAACATCCCACTGGGTTAGAAGGAGTTAACTAGGGCTGCTTGGTGTTTAGGCCCCGCCCCTGTCTCAGCGCCTGGGTTTCCCCGATGTGCCGTTTTTTTGGCCTCACCTTCCTTGCAGGTCAAAGGTCGGGAATTATCTCACGCATTTGGCAATAAACTCTTTTTCAAACTAAAGTCCACGCGGTCACATGACCCGCATCCTGCGTCGCCAAGGCTGCAGTAACATTGTGGTTTCCTTCCAAGTGTTCTACAACAAGTTCCTTTGCTGCATTCATGTATTGTGCCTTGTGCTCTAGTCACATCCAAAGCTGCATTCAACACTCCAGCAGGAGGAGCTTCATCTTCTCCCGCTGCTTTTTACCCAATGATCAGGCAAGAATATTCATCGTAACGTTCCTTTGTGCGATCATCGGGCTGTCGAAGTGTCGCCGGTCGCATCTCGCAGGGCTGCAGGAATCCTGTTGGCACTCCTCCTGGTCTGAATGTGCCGCCAATCGTGATGAGCAATTGTTCATTCCCTGTACACTTTGAATCTGCATGTGTGAAGGCCAAGCAAACGAGTGCTGTTAACGAGCGCGTGTTAACCTGGTTCAGCCAGCAGAAGAAATCTAGCACTTTGCATTTGTGTTCCCACAATGCACTGCACTCACCGCAGGTAGTTCGGCATGAAACCTGTAGAGTTTTAAGGATGACTGTGCAGCACCATTTTTGTCACAGATCATCGGCTTAGGCTCGGTTCACACGGCGTATTCCGTGGCCTCGGCGAAAAAACGTGAAATTTCCGCCGGGAAAGCGCTGCTTCAAAACCCGCGGCACTTAGCGGCGGGTCTTGGAGCAGCTTGGCCGCACACTTTTCAATTGCGGCCGGCGCTCTCCAGGGGGGAAAGCGCGACCGCAACAGAAAAAAAGAATGGTCATGCTGCGACCAAAGAATCCGCGCCGCAGCCCCGGCTTTCCCGCAACGGATTCGCCGCCCCATGTGGATGAGATTTCTGTGAAATCTCATCCACATGGCTGGTGAACCCTGGGATTAGCGGCCGCAGGCGGATTTGCTGCAGCACATCGGCCCGGTGCGAACCCAGCCTTATAGTAACTTTAGTGCGCTGAATTCAATATGATATCCGTTTTTGTGATCCGATCGCCGTTATATTGTATTTTTTGGAAATCTGCCGATATCCAGTCGGTATCCAGTCGGCTCGCTATTAACTTGCTTAATAAAAAGAATAACAGAAGTGATTACGTCACTATTTCACAATCCCTGTTGCACGCCGCGCTGACTGGGCACTATAAGGGTGGGTTTATGTAACCTATAGGGATGTCTCCACGTGGCGGAAACACCGCGGATCGTCCGCCAGGAAGTTGTCATTAATGAACGGCGTTTACAGGTCGTTGGTCTAAATCCTAAAACAAAAATACATGTTTGGTATCGCCGCGTCCGTAAGGCCTCCCTCACACAGGGCGTTTGCAAAACGCTGCCTTTTCAGCCCATTCATTTCAATGGGAGACTCAGCTGAAAACGCCCAAGAATAGAACATGCAGCGCTTTCAGCCCTGTGTGAGCCGCCCCACTGAAATGAATGGGAGCCTCGTACAGCAGCGCCCCGTGTGAGGGAGGCCTAAGTGTCCGATCGGTCAGATGCATTGTTTACCCCGCACGGCGAACATCATCCAAAAATTAAGGTCATTCTGAAATGCAATAAAAAGGGATCAAAAAATCGTACTTATTCCAAGATGGTGCTAACGCAAACGACAGGACGTCCCGCAAGGAATGAGCCCCGCACAGCGACGTCGATGGAAAAATAACGTTATCTGCGCCGAAGATGGCGGCAGAGAATAATAAAAAAAATTAAATGTCTCTGAAAAACCATAAAAGTAGTGCAGCAAAAAGCCTCCATAGATCTGTTATCGCAGGAATCGCGCCGACCCGCAGAATAACGGGATCAGGTCACGCTTGTTGCAGTTTATGCGCCGTAGAGACAAGACGCAACGAAAGATGGCAAAGTTTCGGGGTTTTTTTATTTACTCCACTTCGATCTTTTTAAAAGTACGGTACATTAAACCCGCAGACCGCGACGGATAAATGAGGGGTGCGGCCATCACTTGTTTACCCGTGTGACCCGCAGGTTGTAATGTTACACTTTGTGTGATCGGAAGCCGCCAGCAGATCGGAGCATCTCCGCAGTGAGTCCAGAGCGTCTAATCCAGAGTGCAGGCTGGAGCCACACGTAGGAGCCGGCCGGAGAGCCGCGGGACTTGCATGGCCTCTGCCCCCCGCTGGCGGTTCTGTCGCTACGTGGGGCACTCTGTGTGACCTGGCATCCAATCAGATCACTAACAGGGCTCCGCGGGCAGCGGGTAGTCGAGGGCCCCTCCGGTCGCTGGGCAGATTTTTCCCGGTACCAGACGGCTCTAAGGTCTCTCCTGAAGAGTCGCTACCGACGACTGGGGCGTAATCCAGAATATTTCCTGATTTGGTGCCTTTTGGGTCCCTGTATAGCGGGACTGCATGAAGCTGAGCTGCTGCGTACCGCTAACGAGCCATGTGTCTCTTTCAGGGAACTGCACGTGGGGGATGAGCTGCCGCTTTATACATCCCGGGATGAACGATAAGGGGAACTATTCACTCATATCCAAGCCGGACCCCTTCTCCCCAAATGGCACGTCCGCTGGAGCGACCCCGCTGGCGCCGAACCCGTGGGTAAGTCTGCAGTCCGCTGTGGCCCTCCTGGGGCCCTCGTTACTGATGTTGGTGTAAATGTCTATCTGTCTTCCGCAGGGGGCTCCAGCCGCTGATGAACTTCTGCTTCCTCCAGTCCAAGACCCCCCTACAGAAAGTGCCTGGGAGCGAGGCCTGCGGCACGCCAAAGAGGTGATGGGCTGTCCCTGGCTCTAGATCTCTGTGCTACCATTACTGCCAAGAAGGAAACCATCAGCAATGTCTGTCATCTGGTTTGCACATTAATTAGCAGATTGTCGTGTTTAAGGGAGATTTAGGTTAAAGCGGAAGGATGTGCAGATGTGCGAGCGCTGCTTTACTGCGCCTGCATCTAGATACAATGTAGCCAAGGCCGAGCTAGGAAGCGTCCAGCCGCTGCGCCCGTCGGCGGCCCGGCCTCATTGGTAGGGTTCATGGCAGCCGGACGGAGGACTTACGGGTGATCAGAGCTAGGAGGGATAGTAACACTAGAGAGGATTCACAAAGGTCTGGACTAGCGGTCGGCGACTAACAGAAGGGTATTTAACAAACATGACGCCTTCCGAATTAATATTATTTTCTTTCAGGTGCTAAAAAAAGCCACAATGAGGAAGGAGCAGGAGCCGGACTTCGAGGAGAAGCGTCTGACCGTCACCATCGGGGAGGACGAGAGGGAGTTCGACAAGGAGAACGACTATTTACGGGACTGGAATTATCGGATCACTAGAGAAGTCCGGGAGACGGGGTTTGTAGTCGCCGACCGCAGACGCTGTATATCTGCTGCATAAATGCTCATACTTTGGATTGGAAGCCTGCATGGCAGCTCCGGGTATGCTGCGGGCTTCTACTAGTGTGTATCTAAGCTCGGGGTATGCTGCGGGCTTCTACTAGTGTGTATCTAAGCTCGGGGTATGCTGCGGGCTTCTACTAGTGTGTATCTAAGCTCCGGGTATGCTGCGGGCTTCTACTAGTGTGTATCTAAGCTCCGGGTATGCTGCGGGCTTCTACTAGTGTGTATCTGAGCTCCGGGTATGCTGCGGGCTTCTACTAGTGTGTATCTAAGCTCGGGGTATGCTGCGGGCTTCTACTAGTGTGTATCTAAGCTCCGGGTATGCTGCGGGCTTCTACTAGTGTGTATCTAAGCTCCGGGTATGCTGCAGGCTTCTACTAGTGTGTATCTAAGCTCGGGGTATGCTGCGGGCTTCTACTAGTGTGTATCTAAGCTCCGGGTATGCTGCGGGCTTCTACTAGTGTGTATCTAAGCTCCGGGTATGCTGCAGGCTTCTACTAGTGTGTATCTAAGCTCTGGCTATGCTGCGGGCTTCTACTAGTGTGTATCTAAGCTCCGGGTATGCTGCGGGCTTCTACTAGTGTGTATCTAAGCTCGGGGTATGCTGCGGGCTTCTACTAGTGTGTATCTAAGCTCCGGGTGGGCTGCGGGCTTCTACTAGTGTGTATCTAAGCTCCGGGTGTGCTGCGGGCTTCTACTAGTGTGTATCTGAGCTCCGGGTATGCTGCGGGCTTCTACTAGTGTGTATCTAAGCTCCGGGTATGCTGCGGGCTTCTACTAGTGTGTATCTAAGCTCGGGGTATGCTGCGGGCTTCTACTAGTGTGTATCTAAGCTCCGGGTATGCTGCGGGCTTCTACTAGTGTGTATCTAAGCTCAGGGTATGCTGCGGGCTTCTACTAGTGTGTATCTAAGCTCCGGGTATGCTGCGGGCTTCTACTAGTGTGTATCTAAGCTCCGGGTATGCTGCAGGCTTCTACTAGTGTGTATCTAAGCTCGGGGTATGCTGCGGGCTTCTACTAGTGTGTATCTAAGCTCCGGGTATGCTGCGGGCTTCTACTAGTGTGTATCTAAGCTCCGGGTATGCTGCAGGCTTCTACTAGTGTGTATCTAAGCTCTGGCTATGCTGCGGGCTTCTACTAGTGTGTATCTAAGCTCCGGGTATGCTGCGGGCTTCTACTAGTGTGTATCTAAGCTCGGGGTATGCTGCGGGCTTCTACTAGTGTGTATCTAAGCTCCGGGTGGGCTGCGGGCTTCTACTAGTGTGTATCTAAGCTCCGGGTGGGCTGCGGGCTTCTACTAGTGTGTATCTGAGCTCCGGGTATGCTGCGGGCTTCTACTAGTGTGTATCTAAGCTCCGGGTATGCTGCGGGCTTCTACTAGTGTGTATCTAAGCTCGGGGTATGCTGCGGGCTTCTACTAGTGTGTATCTAAGCTCCGGGTATGCTGCGGGCTTCTACTAGTGTGTATCTAAGCTCAGGGTATGCTGCGGGCTTCTACTAGTGTGTATCTAAGCTCCGGGTATGCTGCGGGCTTCTACTAGTGTGTATCTAAGCTCCGGGTATGCTGCAGGCTTCTACTAGTGTGTATCTAAGCTTCGGGTATGCTGCGGGCTTCTACTAGTGTGTATCTAAGCTCCGGGTATGCTGCGGGCTTCTACTAGTGTGTATCTAAGCTCCGGGTATGCTGTGGGCTTCTACTAGTGTGTATCTAAGCTCCGGGTATGCTGCAGGCTTCTACTAGTGTGTATCTAAGCTCCGGGTATGTTGCAGGCTTCTACTAGTGTGTATCTAAGCTCCGGGTATGCTGCGGGCTTCTACTAGTGTGTATCTAAGCTCCGGGTATGCTGCAGGCTTCTACTAGTGTGTATCTAAGCTCCGGGTATGCTGCGGGCTTCTACTAGTGTGTATCTAAGCTCCGGGTATGCTGCGGGCTTCTACTAGTGTGTATCTAAGCTCCGGGTGTGCTGCGGGCTTCTACTAGTGTGTATCTAAGCTCCGGGTATGCTGCGGGCTTCTACTAGTGTGTATCTAAGCTCCGGGTATGTTGCAGGCTTCTACTAGTGTGTATCTAAGCTCCGGGTATGCTGCGGGCTTCTACTAGTGTGTATCTAAGCTCCGGGTATGCTGCGGGCTTCTACTAGTGTGTATCTAAGCTCCGGGTATGCTGCGGGCTTCTACTAGTGTGTATCTAAGCTCCGGGTATGCTGCGGGCTTCTACTAGTGTGTATCTAAGCTCTGGGTATGCTGCGGGCTTCTACTAGTGTGTATCTAAGCTCCGGGTATGCTGCGGGCTTCTACTAGTATGTATCTAAGCTCCGGGTATGCTGCGGGCTTCTACTAGTGTGTATCTAAGCTCTGGGTATGCTGCGGGCTTCTACTAGTGTGTATCTAAGCTCCGGGTATGCTGCGGGCTTCTACTAGTGTGTATCTAAGCTCCGGGTATGCTGTGGGCTTCTACTAGTGTGTATCTAAGCTCTGGGTATGCTGCGGGCTTCTTCTAGTGTGTATCTAAGCTCCGGGTATGCTGCGGGCTTCTACTAGTGTGTATCTAAGCTCCGGGTATGCTGTGGGCTTCTACTAGTGTGTATCTAAGCTCTGGGTATGCTGTGGGCTTCTACTAGTGTGTATCTAAGCTCCGGGTATGTTGCAGGCTTCTACTAGTGTGTATCTAAGCTCCGGGTATGCTGCAGGCTTCTACTAGTGTGTATCTAAGCTCTGGGTATGCTGCGGGCTTCTTCTAGTGTGTATCTAAGCTCCGGGTATGCTGCGGGCTTCTACTAGTGTGTATCTAAGCTCCGGGTATGCTGTGGGCTTCTACTAGTGTGTATCTAAGCTCCGGGTATGCTGCGGGCTTCTACTAGTGTGTATCTAAGCTCCGGGTATTCTGCAGGCTTCTACTAGCGTGTATCTAAACTCTGAGTATGCTGCAGGCTTCTAGTAGTGTGTATCTAAGCTCCGCAGCCCCCACACCACCCTATACAGTATACTAGGCCCATCGCCGCCCCCCGCACCTCCCTATACAGTATACTAGGCCCATCGTAGCCCCCCGCACCTCCCTATACAGTATACTAGGCCCATCGCCGCCCCCCGCACCTCCCTATACAGTATACTAGGCCCATCGCAGCCCCCCGCACCTCCCTATACAGTATACTAGGCCCATCGCAGCCCCCCGCTCCTCCCTATACAGTATACTAGGCCCATCGTAGCCCCCCGCTCCTCCCTATACAGTATACTAGGCCCATCGCAGCCCCCCGCTCCTCCCTATACAGTATACTAGGCCCATCGCCGCCCCCCGCACCTCCCTATACAGTATACTAGGCCCATCGCAGCCCCCCGCACCTCCCTATACAGTATACTAGGCCCATCGCCGCCCCCCGCACCTCCCTATACAGTATACTAGGCCCATCGCAGCCCCCCGCTCCTCCCTATACAGTATACTAGGCCCATCGTAGCCCCCCGCTCCTCCCTATACAGTATACTAGGCCCATCGCAGCCCCCCGCACCTCCCTATACAGTATACTAGGCCCATCGTAGCCCCCCGCTCCTCCCTATACAGTATACTAGGCCCATCGCAGCCCCCCCGCACCTCCCTATACAGTATACTAGGCCCATCGCAGCCCCCCACACCTCCCTATACAGTATACTAGGCCCATCGCAGCCCCCCGCTCCTCCCTATACAGTATACTAGGCCCATCGCCGCCCCCCGCACCTCCCTATACAGTATACTAGGCCCATCGCAGCCCCCCACACCTCCCTATACAGTATACTAGGCCCATCGCAGCCCCCCGCTCCTCCCTATACAGTATACTAGGCCCATCGCAGCCCCCCGCACCTCCCTATACAGTATACTAGGCCCATCGCAGCCCCCCGCACCTCCCTATACAGTATACTAGGCCCATCGCAGCCCCCCGCACCTCCCTATACAGTATACTAGGCCCATCGTAGCCCCCCGCTCCTCCCTATACAGTATACTAGGCCCATCGCAGCCCCCCGCACCTCCCTATACAGTATACTAGGCCCATCGCAGCCCCCGCTCCTCCCTATACAGTATACTAGGCCCATCGCCGCCCCCGCTCCTCCCTATACAGTATACTAGGCCCATCGTAGCCCCCCGCACCTCCCTATACAGTATACTAGGCCCATCGCAGCCCCCCGCACCTCCCTATACAGTATACTAGGCCCATCGCAGCCCCCCGCTCCTCCCTATACAGTATACTAGGCCCATCGTAGCCCCCCACACCTCCCTATACAGTATACTAGGCCCATCGCCGCCCCCCGCACCTCCCTATACAGTATACTAGGCCCATCGCAGCCCCCCGCACCTCCCTATACAGTATACTAGGCCCATCGTAGCCCCCCGCACCTCCCTATACAGTATACTAGGCCCATCGCCGCCCCCCGCACCTCCCTATACAGTATACTAGGCCCATCGCAGCCCCCCGCACCTCCCTATACAGTATACTAGGCCCATCGCAGCCCCCCGCACCTCCCTATACAGTATACTAGGCCCATCGTAGCCCCCCACACCTCCCTATACAGTATACTAGGCCCATCGCAGCCCCCCGCACCTCCCTATACAGTATACTAGGCCCATCGCCGCCCCCCGCACCTCCCTATACAGTATACTAGGCCCATCGCAGCCCCCCGCACCTCCCTATACAGTATACTAGGCCCATCGCAGCCCCCCGCACCTCCCTATACAGTATACTAGGCCCATTGCAGCCCCCGCACCTCCCTATACAGTATACTAGGCCCATCGCAGCCCCCCGCACCTCCCTATACAGTATACTAGGCCCATCGCCGCCCCCCGCTCCTCCCTATACAGTTTACTAGGCCCATCGTAGCCCCCCGCACCTCCCTATACCGTATACTAGGCTCATCGTAGCCCCCGCACCACCCTATACAGTATACTAGGCCCATCGCCGCCCCCCGCACCTCCCTATACAGTATACTAGGCCCATCGTAGCCCCCCGCTCCTCCCTATACAGTATACTAGGCCCATCGCCGCCTCCGCTCCTCCCTATACAGTATACTAGGCCCATCGTAGCCCCCCGCTCCTCCCTATACAGTATACTAGGCCCATCGCAGCCCCCCGCTCCTCCCTATACAGTATACTAGGCCCATCGTAGCCCCCCGCACCACCCTATACAGTATACTAGGCCCATCGCAGCCCCCCGCACCTCCCTATACACTATACTAGGCCCATCGCAGCCCCCCGCACCTCTCTATACAGTATACTAGGCCCATCGTAGCCCCCCACACCTCCCTATACAGTATACTAGGCCCATCGTAGCCCCCCGCACCTCCCTATACAGTATACTAGGCCCATCGCAGCCCCCCGCACCTCCCTATACAGTATACTAGGCCCATCGTAGCCCCCGCACCACCCTATACAGTATACTAGGCCCATCGCCGCCCCCCGCACCTCCCTATACAGTATACTAGGCCCATCGCAGCCCCCCGCTCCTCCCTATACAGTATACTAGGCCCATCGCAGCCCCCCGCTCCTCCCTATACAGTATACTAGGCCCATCGCAGCCCCCCCGCACCTCCCTATACAGTATACTAGGCCCATCGCAGCCCCCCCGCACCTCCCTATACAGTATACTAGGCCCATCGCAGCCCCCCGCACCTCCCTATACAGTATACTAGGCCCATCGCAGCCCCCCGCTCCTCCCTATACAGTATACTAGGCCCATCGCAGCCCCCCGCACCTCCCTATACAGTATACTAGGCCCATCGTAGCCCCCCGCACCTCCCTATACAGTATACTAGGCCCATCGCAGCCCCCCGCACCTCCCTATACAGTATACTAGGCCCATCGCAGCCCCCCGCACCTCCCTATACAGTATACTAGGCCCATCGCAGCCCCCCGCTCCTCCCTATACAGTATACTAGGCCCATCGCAGCCCCCCCGCACCTCCCTATACAGTATACTAGGCCCATCGTAGCCCCCCGCACCTCCCTATACAGTATACTAGGCCCATCGTAGCCCCCCGCACCTCCCTATACAGTATACTAGGCCCATCGTAGCCCCCCGCACCTCCCTATACAGTATACTAGGCCCATCGCCGCCCCCCGCACCTCCCTATAGAGTATACTAGGCCCATCGCAGCCCCCCGCACCTCCCTATACAGTATACTAGGCCCATCGCAGCCCCCCGCACCTCCCTATACAGTATACTAGGCCCATCGCAGCCCCCCGCACCTCCCTATACAGTATACTAGGCCCATCGCAGCCCCCCGCACCTCCCTATACAGTATACTAGGCCCATCGTAGCCCCCCGCACCTCCCTATACAGTATACTAGGCCCATCGCCGCCCCCCGCACCTCCCTATACAGTATACTAGGCCCATCGTAGCCCCCCGCACCTCCCTATACAGTATACTAGGCCCATCGTAGCCCCCCGCTCCTCCCTATACAGTATACTAGGCCCATCGCCGCCCCCCGCTCCTCCCTATACAGTATACTAGGCCCATCGCAGCCCCCCGCACCTCCCTATACAGTATACTAGGCCCATCGTAGCCCCCCGCACCACTCTATACAGTATACTAGGCCCATCGCAGCCCCCCGCACCTCCCTATACAGTATACTAGGCCCATCGCAGCCCCCCGCACCACTCTATACAGTATACTAGGCCCATCGCAGCCCCCCCGCTCCTCCCTATACAGTATACTAGGCCCATCGTAGCCCCCCGCTCCTCCCTATACAGTATACTACGCCCATCGTAGCCCCCCGCTCCTCCCTATACAGTATACTACGCCCATCGTAGCCCCCCGCTCCTCCCTATACAGTATACTAGGCCCATCGTAGCCCCCCGCTCCTCCCTATACAGTATACTACGCCCATCGTAGCCCCCCGCTCCTCCCTATACAGTATACTACGCCCATCGCAGCCCCCCGCACCTCCCTATACAGTATACTAGGCCCATCGCAGCCACCGCACCTCCCTATACAGTATACTAGGCCCATCGTAGCCCCCCGCACCTCCCTATACAGTATACTAGGCCCATCGTAGCCCCCCGCACCTCCCTATACAGTATACTAGGCCCATCGCCGCCCCCCGCTCCTCCCTATACAGTATACTAGGCCCATCGCCGCCCCCCGCACCTTCCTATACAGTATACTAGGCCCATCGTAGCCCCCCGCGCACCTCCCTATACAGTATACTAGGCCCATCGCCGCCCCCCGCTCCTCCCTATACAGTATACTAGGCCCATCGTAGCCCCCCGCACCTCCCTATACAGTATACTAGGCCCATCGCCGCCCCCCGCTCCTCCTATACAGTATACTAGGCCCATCGCAGCCCCCCGCTCCTCCCTATACAGTATACTAGGCCCATCGCAGCCCCCCGCACCTCCCTATACAGTATACTAGGCCCATCGTAGCCCCCCGCACCTCCCTATACAGTATACTAGGCCCATCGCAGCCCCCCGCACCTCCCTATACAGTATACTAGGCCCATCGCAGCCCCCCGCACCTCCCTATACAGTATACTAGGCCCATCGCAGCCCCCCGCTCCTCCCTATACAGTATACTAGGCCCATCGTAGCCCCCCGCACCTCCCTATACAGTATACTAGGCCCATCGTAGCCCCCCGCACCTCCCTATACAGTATACTAGGCCCATCGCAGCCCCCCCGCACCTCCCTATACAGTATACTAGGCCCATCGTAGCCCCCCCGCACCTCCCTATACAGTATACTAGGCCCATCGCAGCCCCCGCACCTCCCTATACAGTATACTAGGCCCATCGCAGCCCCCGCTCCTCCCTATACAGTATACTAGGCCCATCGCAGCCCCCCGCTCCTCCCTATACAGTATACTAGGCCCATCGCAGCCCCCCGCACCTCCCTATACAGTATACTAGGCCCATCGCAGCCCCCCGCACCTCCCTATACATACTAGGCCCATCGTAGCCCCCCGCACCTCCCTATACAGTATACTAGGCCCATCGCAGCCCCCCGCACCTCCCTATACAGTATACTAGGCCCATCGTAGCCCCCCGCTCCTCCCTATACAGTATACTAGGCCCATCGCAGCCCCCCCGCACCTCCCTATACAGTATACTAGGCCCATCGCAGCCCCCCGCACCTCCCTATACAGTATACTAGGCCCATCGCAGCCCCCCCGCACCTCCCTATACAGTATACTAGGCCCATCGCAGCCCCCCGCACCTCCCTATACAGTATACTAGGCCCATCGCAGCCCCCCGCTCCTCCCTATACAGTATACTAGGCCCATCGTAGCCCCCCACACCTCCCTATACAGTATACTAGGCCCATCGTAGCCCCCCGCACCTCCCTATACAGTATACTAGGCCCATCGCAGCCCCCCGCACCTCCCTATACAGTATACTAGGCCCATCGCAGCCCCCTGCACCTCCCTATACAGTATACTAGGCCCATCGCAGCCCCCCGCACCTCCCTATACAGTATACTAGGCCCATCGCCGACCCCCGCTCCTCCCTATACAGTATACTAGGCCCATCGCAGCCCCCCGCACCTCCCTATACAGTATACTAGGCCCATCGCAGCCCCCGCACCTCCCTATACAGTATACTAGGCCCATCGTAGCCCCCCGCTCCTCCCTATACAGTATACTAGGCCCATCGCAGCCCCCCGCTCCTCCCTATACAGTATACTAGGCCCATCGTAGCCCCCCGCTCCTCCCTATACAGTATACTAGGCCCATCGTAGCCCCCCGCTCCTCCCTATACAGTATACTAGGCCCATCGCAGCCCCCCGCTCCTCCCTATACAGTATACTAGGCCCATCGTAGCCCCCCGCTCCTCCCTATACAGTATACTAGGCCCATCGCAGCCCCCCGCACCTCCCTATACCGTATACTAGGCCCATCGCAGCCCCCCCGCTCCTCCCTATACAGTATACTAGGCCCATCGCAGCCCCCGCACCTCCCTATTCAGTATACTAGGCCCATCGTAGTCTCCCTATACAGTATACTAGGCCCATCGTAGCCCCCCGCACCTCCCTATACAGTATACTAGGCCCATCGTAGCCCCCCGCACCTCCCTATTCAGTATACTAGGCCCATCGTAGCCCCCCGCACCTCCCTATACAGTATACTAGGCCCATCGTAGCCCCCCGCACCTCCCTATTCAGTATACTAGGCCCATCGCAGCCCCCCGCACCTCCCTATTCAGTATACTAGGCCCATCGCAGCCCCCCGCACCTCCCTATACAGTATACTAGGCCCATCGTAGCCCCCCGCTCCTCCCTATACAGTATACTAGGCCCATCGTAGCCCCCCGCACCTCCCTATACAGTATACTAGGCCCATCGCAGCCCCCGCACCTCCCTATACAGTATACTAGGCCCATCGCAGCCCCCCGCACCTCCCTATACAGTATACTAGGCCCATCGTAGCCCCCCGCTCCTCCCTATACAGTATACTAGGCCCATCGTAGCCCCCCGCACCTCCCTATACAGTATACTAGGCCCATCGCAGCCCCCCGCACCTCCCTATACAGTATACTAGGCCCATCGCAGCCCCCGCACCTCCCTATACAGTATACTAGGCCGATCGCAGCCCCCCGCACCTCCCTATACAGTATACTAGGCCCATCGCAGCCCCCCGCACCTCCCTATACAGTATACTAGGCCCATCGTAGCCCCCCCGCACCTCCCTATACAGTATACTAGGCCCATCGCAGCCCCCCGCTCCTCCCTATACAGTATACTAGGCCCATCGTAGCCCCCCGCACCACCCTATACAGTATACTAGGCCCATCGCCGCCCCCCGCTCCTCCCTATACAGTATACTAGGCCCATCGTAGCCCCCCGCACCTCCCTATACAGTATACTAAGCCCATCGCCCCCCCCGCACCTCCCTATACAGTATACTAGGCCCATCGTAGCCCCCCGCACCTCCCTATACAGTATACTAGGCCCATCGCAGCCCCCGCACCTCCCTATACAGTATACTAGGCCCATCGCAGCCCCCGCACCTCCCTATACAGTATACTAGGCCCATCGTAGCCCCCCGCACCTCCCTATACAGTATACTAGGCCCATCGTAGCCCCCCGCTCCTCCCTATACAGTATACTAGGCCCATCGTAGCCCCCCGCACCTCCCTATACAGTATACTAGGCCCATCGTAGCCCCCCGCACCTCCCTATACAGTATACTAGGCCCATCGCTGCCCCTGCGCACAGACATCTGCAAGGAGTCTGCATTGGTTTGGGGGTCCGGAGGTCTTCATGGAGTTGTAGTCAGCAGATCGGCCGGTCGGGCCCCGTTTGAGCAGTGTGGCGTTGAGCACCCGTAGGCCGGCAGCCGCAGTGAGAGGAGGACCTTCAGCGGTGTCTCCTGCTGTGTGATTGGTATACACGGAGTAAGCGTCTCTCTTACACGTCTTTCATCTTCTTTTTTTCCAGAGAAGTGGAGTTTCGCGAGACAGTGACCCAAGGGTAAGTGGCCATGAGGGTAAGTGGCAGTTTACTAGCGGTGGTCTGGGACTATGAAGTCGTTGGATGAACGCAATGGTTCTGGTTTTACTGCAGCAGCCAAGTCTAATCTACCCTTGTAGGCAAATGATCTGCTTCTTGTGCCCTGATGGCACCAACTAAACAGGGCGGCCTTCAGCTAAGCCCCTCCCCCGCACTCACAGGATAGTTTAAAAGGCCCTCCAAACACTTTTATTGCAGATTCTGAATTTTGTCTCGTATAAATATATTTGGTGCAGAACTCGGTCCTTAATGAGAAAACTAGCCTTAGGAAGCAGTAAATGGTGTCCCTTCTGTGTTCCAGAACTTTTGTATTTGCAGGATGAGCTCTAGAATCCTAGAATGGTGGAGTTTAAAGGGTCCTCTGGGGTCATCGGGGTCCTCTGGGGTCATCGGTGTCCTCTGGGGTCATCGGGGTCCTCTGGGGTCATCGGGGTCATTGGGTCCGACCCCCTGCTCAGTGCAGGATCACTAAATCATCCCAGACAGATGTCTGTCCGGCCTCTGTAGACTTCCATTGAAGGAGAACTCCCCACCTCCCGTGACAACCTGTTCCACTCATTGATCCCCTCACTGTCTAATATCTAATCTGTGTCTCCTCCCTTTCAGTTTCATCCCATTGCTTCTAGTCTTTCCTTGTGCAGATGAGAATAGGGCTGATCCCCCCTGCACTGTGACAGCCCTTCAGATATTTGTAGACGGCTATTAAGTCTCCTCTCAGCCTTCTCTTCTGCTAAACATTCCCAGATCCTTTACCCGTTCCTCATAGGACATGATTTGCAGACCGCTCACCATCTTGGTAACTCTTCTCTGAACTTGCTCCAGTTTGTCTATGTCTATTATAAAGTGGGGTGCCCAGAACTGGACCCAGTATTCCAGATGAGGTCTGACTAAGGAAGAGTAGAGGGGATAATGACCTCACGTGATCTAGACTCTATGCTTCTCTTAATACATCCCAGAATTGTGTTTGCCTTTTTGGCTGCTGCATCACATTGTTGACTCATGTTCAGTCTATGATCTATTAGTATACCCAAGTCTTTTTCACATGCTGCTTAGCCCAATTCCTCCCATTCTGTATGCACTTTCTTCATTTCTCTTGCCCAGATGTAGGACTTTGCATTTCTCCTTGGTAAATACCATTCGCAATGGGCTTTAGAGCGGTTCCGCCGCCGTTGCAGCTTTCTCTCCCCCATAAAGAGGAGTGAGGCTGCAACAGAAAAAAAAAAAAGAATTGACATGCTGCGGCTGTCAATTCCGTGCCTCATCACCGGTTCCGCCCGGCTTTGCCGCGACAGATTGGCCGTCCTGTGTGGATTTTTGCAAAACCTGGCTACCCCCAGGATTAGGAGCCGCGGGCGGATTTGCTGGCCAGAAGTTCCGCAGAGAGTTTCTGCGGTAAGTTCGTCCGGTGTGAACCCAGCCTGAAGGATTGTCCGGATACGGGGCAGACGGAGGGAAGGATCTGATAGCATTCATCCTGGCCGGACTTTATAACCTGGCACCCCCCGGCGGCGGCCCTTTATATCCACCGTATAGACACCTTGATTAGTTGAGATGAACTATTTGGGCAATGTATTCTTTCTTTTTAATGGAATTTGCTTGCTGGCTGGATGTAATGTTTTATATACGGGTTGTACAAGGGGTCGGGTTTTCTGTAGGACATCCAGACATACGTGCAGCTCGCAGTTATTGGCTTCTAAGGAATAGAAGAGCTGCCGTTGGCATGGGGAGATGGCGGCCCTGTACTACTGACTATCTAATATGGCATCCATTGGATCGTACAGGGGGCCTCGTAGACCAATGCGGGTGTAATATTACATATGACTTGGAGCTTGTACAGGATTGTAAGAAGGGGGGTCTTGTAGATGGGGGTGTGGGGGGGGGGCGGTCTTGTAGATGGGGGTGTGGGGGGGGGCGGTCTTGTAGATGGGGGGGGGGCAGTCTTGTAGATGGGGGGGCGGTCTTGTAGATGGGGGGTGTGGGGGGCGGTCTTGTAGATGGGGGGTGTGGGGGGCGGTCTTGTAGATGGGGGTGTGGGGGGGGCGGTCTTGTAGATGGGGGTGTGGGGGGGCGGTCTTGTAGATGGGGGTGGGGGGGCGGTCTTGTAGATGGGTGTGGGGGCGGTCTTGTAGATGGGGGGTGTGGGGGGCGGTCTTGTAGATGGGGAGGCGGTCTTGTAGATGGGGGGTGTGGGGGGCGGTCTTGTAGATGGGGGGGCGGTCTTGTAGATGGGGGGGCGGTCTTGTAGATGGGGGGGTGTGGGGGGCGGTCTTGTAGATGGGGGGTGTGGGGGGGCGGTCTTGTAGGTGGGGGGGCGGTCTTGTAGATGGGGGGGTGTGGGGGGCGGTCTTGTAGATGGGGGGGTGTGGGGGGCGGTCTTGTAGATGGGGGGGTGTGGGGGGGCGGTCTTGTAGATGGGGTGTGGGGGGGGCGGTCTTGTAGATGGGGGGGGGTGGGGGCGGTCTTGTAGATGGGGGGGGGGTGGGGGGCGGTCTTGTAGATGGGGGGGGTGGGGGGCGGTCTTGTAGATGGGGGGGTGGGGGGCGGTCTTGTAGATGGGGGGGGTGGGGGGCGGTCTTGTAGATGGGGGGGTGGGGGGCGGTCTTGTAGATGGGGGGGTGGGGGGCGGTCTTGTAGATGGGGGGGGTGGGGGGCGGTCTTGTAGATGGGGGGGGTGGGGGGCGGTCTTGTAGATGGGGGGGGTGGGGGGCGGTCTTGTAGATGGGGGGGGGTGGGGGGCGGTCTTGTAGATGGGGGGGGGTGGGGGGCGGTCTTGTAGATGGGGGGGGGTGGGGGGCGGTCTTGTAGATGGGGGGGGGTGGGGGGCGGTCTTGTAGATGGGGGGGGGTGGGGGGCGGTCTTGTAGATGGGGGGGTGTGGGGGGGCGGTCTTGTAGATGGGGTGTGGGGGGGGCGGTCTTGTAGATGGGGTGTGGGGGGGGCGGTCTTGTAGATGGGGGGGTGTGGGGGGCGGTCTTGTAGATGGGGGGGTGTGGGGGGCGGTCTTGTAGATGGGGGGGGGTGGGGGGCGGTCTTGTAGATGGGGGGGGGTGGGGGGCGGTCTTGTAGATGGGGGGGTGTGGGGGGCGGTCTTGTCAAGTCGCTACGGCTCTCACTAAGCTGTTGTAATTGGGGTGCAGCTGCCTTGGTGTATTTAGGGGGCAGATATGATCATGTAGCTCCACTTCATCTCCACCGTTGCCACTTTGGTAAATCTGCAGTTCCATCGTCGTGTGCGGGAGCCACGTGCGAGGGTAAGAACTGTATGCGCCACATGAGGACGGCCTGTGAATCTCCAGTAGTGAAGCCGGTAAACCTTGTAGGGGTGAGCTGCATCTACTTCGGAGTCTTCGCTCCCGTTCTTTTATGAAGATGAGCGCGGCTGTAAATACTGGGGGGGGGAACGTTCCACACAGACAGATGGGTGGGATTTAGCCTGACTAATCTGAGAAGCCGTGTCTGCAGGCCTCACACATTGGACTGTATTGTGTGAAGCTTTAATAGGACCCCCCCTTCCCCGTTGTAGAGTCTCGGCCCCCCACCGCACATGTTGGATGGAACAGGACTAGACGGACCCCATTTACCTGTTTGGGGTCTGTCTGCCTTGTGCCATCTGTCCTTGTAGCTAGACGTGGCCTGCGGTGCCATGTTGTCCAGTATCTGCAGACAGCCGTGTCTACGGGACCAAAGAACCCCCAAGGAAAACTTCAAATGGAGTGAAGAATTTCCGCCACAAATTTGCGTGCGTTCTGCGAGGGCATCGCTGTAAATCAGGAATGCAAAGGGTAAAATCCATCATGTAAACCGCCTAATATCCGCAGCATGCTCCGCTTTGTATCACATGGCGTCTAGAAGACCGGCCACTTGTATCATACTGAAAACTAATGCAAATCTGCCCAAGTGCAAAGACCAGGATTGTGGTGTTGGTTTCATAGCAATGCGTCGATTGCCACAAAGGAGCTCGTGGGCCGTCGCACAAGACAGAGCGCTTCATCTAAGGCTGCCTTTTATTTTTCTCAGGCCCGATCCCTTTGCAGATCCCTACTATGACTTAGAAATGGAGAGATATTGGCGTGGAGGGCAGTACGAGAACTTCCGGGTCCAGTACACCGAGGCCGAGCCGTATCGCTATAGAGTAAGTAGCTGCCGCTCGTGTTCAAGTGCATGTATGAACAAAACTGAAAGTAACTCTATATGGATGAATTAGAAGGTCACTCCGACAGTCTTATCACTGCTCTCACTATTGTATCGGTGCTGAAGTCATAGTGCACATACATTACGTATCCTGTATTATACTCCAGAGCTGCACTCACTATTCTGCTGGTGGAGTCACTGTGTACATACATTACTTATCCTGTACTGATCCTGAGTTACATCCTGTATTATACCCCAGAGCTGCACTCACTATTCTGCTGGTGGAGTCACTGTGTACATACATTACTTATCCTGTACTGACCCTGAGTTACATCCTGTATTATACCCCAGAGCTGCACTCACTATTCTGCTGGTGGAGTCACTGTGTACATACATTACTTATCCTGTATTATACTCCAGAGCTGCACTCCCTATTCTGCTGGTGGAGTCACTGTGTACCTACATTACTTATCCTGTACTGATCCTGAGTTACATCCTGTATTATACTCCAGAGCTGCACTCACTATTCTGCTGGTGGTGGAATCACTGTGTACGTACATTACTTATCCTGTACTGCTCCTGAGTTACATCCTGCATTATACTCCAGAGCTGCACTCTCTATTCTGCTGGTGGTGGAATCACTGTGTACATACATTACTTATCCTGTACTGACCCTGAGTTACATCCTGTATTATACTCCAGAGCTGCACTCACTATTCTGCTGGTGGAGTCACTGTGTAGATACATTACTTATCCTGTACTGATCCTGAGTTACATTCCTGCATTATACCCCAGAGCTGCACTCACTATTCTGGTGGAGTCACTGTGTACATACATTACTTATCCTGTACTGATCCTGAGTTACATCCTGTATTATACCCCAGAGCTGCACTCACTATTCTGCTGGTGGAGTCACTGTGTACATACATTACCTATCCTGTACTGATCCTGTATTATACCCCAGAGCTGCACTCACTATTCTGCTGGTGGAGTCACTGTGTAGATACATTACTTATCCTGTACTGATCCTGAGTTACATCCTGTATTATACGCCAGAGCTGCACTCACTATTCTGCTTTTGGAGTCACTGTACATACTTTACTTATCCTGTACTGATCCTGAGTTACATCCTGTATTATACTCCAGAGCTGCACTCACTATTCTGCTGGTGGAGTCACTGTGTACATACATTACTTATCCTGTACTGACCCTGAGTTACATCCTGTATTATACCCCAGAGCTGCACTCACTATTCTGCTGGTGGAGTCACTGTGTACATACATTACTTATCCTGTACTGATCCTGAGTTACATCCTGTATTATACCCCAGAGCTGCACTCACTATTCTGCTGGTAGAGTCACTGTGTACATACATTACTTATCCTGTACTGACCCTGAGTTACATCCTGTATTATACCCCAGAGCTGCACTCACTATTCTGCTGGTGGAGTCACTGTGTACATACATTACTTATCCTGTATTATACTCCAGAGCTGCACTCACTATTCTGCTGGTGGAGTCACTGTTTACATACATTACCTATCCTGTACTGATCCTGAGTTACATCCTGTATTATACTCCAGAGCTGCGCTCACTATTCTGCTGGTGGAGTCACTGTGTATATACATTACCTATCCTGTATTATACTCCAGAGCTGCGCTCACTATTCTGCTGGTTGTTAATGGTTGACGACGCGGTTGAGCTGTGATAATGTCTGTCGCAGTGTGGTAGTCAATCACCAGATTACTGTGCATTCCCCGCAGAGCTGTGTCCAGACACTGAACAAGTAGGTGAAGCTCAGACATCTCGGCTGTGAAGCCTGTACCTCCGGAGCTTTGTGCCTCCTCCAGCGCTGCAGGATCTCTGTTAACACCTTTTCTTCCCACAGGACAGAGAACGGGAGCGTGAGAGGGACCGCGACCGACAGCGAGATCGAGACCGCGAGAGGGACCGAGAACGTCGTCAACGGGAAAGAGAGCGTGATAGAGAGCGAGAGCGGGACAAGGACCGACAGAAGAGGAAAGACGAGTGGGAAAGGGACCGAAATAAAAGGGACGAGAAGGAACGTCAGAAGGATAAGGACAAGGAGAAGGACAAGACGAGGACCAAGTCTCCGCTGCTGCCCAGGTGGGTGCTGTAGAGCCGGCACGGAGGGGCAGTGCATGTGGCGCCCCCTGCCCAGTGTGTTGGTACAGTCACATGGCCGGAGCTTGATGAAAGACTGTTCCATAAACTGTCCTGAGCAGTCAGGGGGGCTGCAGACCCCGATAGCAGCAGCGTCTGCAGACGGGGGGCTGGAAACTAAGGTTAACGTGTGAAATGCCATTTTTGTGCACCTCTGCAAGTATGTGGGGCTTCGGGGGATGGGCAGAGGAACATTTACATCACACTAGCTAAAGTCGTCAGGGCCGCAAGAAGGAGCAGAGGGACCCGCGGGACAGCGGCTGCAGAGCCTTGTGGCCCTGCTGACTTCATCCGGTGACAGGCCTCACCAGCTTCATGAAGTCAGAGGTGGGCCACGCCAGCTTCTCCCCGCTGCGGCCCCCTCTGTGGTCACATGATCTGCAGCAGATTCCGCCGCCTGTATTTGGGCCGCAGCCACGCTTTATGCACGGAATCCGTGGGCAGCAGGTGAGGGGCTGGAGCGGCTTCTCCGCGCAGCAGTCATCCGTTTAAGGTGAACCTAGAGCACCCCGCCGTCGCCTCAGCACAGACAGGCGGGTAAGCGACTGCACGAGCGCTCAGGTCACCGCCGTTAGCCCCTGTGCACAGCGCATACACAGGCGGAGGTGCCCCCCATTTAGGAAATGATGTGAGTATGGCGTGGAGGCGGAGCAACCAGGGAGCGCCCCGTGCCCTGCCCCCGTGCCCTGCCCCCGCGCCTCCATTCATTTTAAACTGACCGTCGTTGAGAGTTTACTGCTGCTTACCAGGCGCGGCTCCTCGTTCAGTCGCTGCACGGGACGTTGGCGCTCAAAATTGGTTCAGTTTCGTCTTGGTGGCTCGTCTTGTAAAGCGTCGCTGGATCGCCGATCTGTGTAAACGCTCACGTAGGTGACGAAGCGCTGGGCCAGAAGGCCGCAATCCAGCGGTGACGGCTGTCATTGTGAATAGTCTGCGCCAGCGCCGTGGGCCTTGGCCGTGACGTCAGTGCCCGTGCAGTTGTCTACCCGAGCGGCCATTACACGGGATGACTAGCCGCCTAAATCACGCAGTAGCGCAGGAACAGTTTTCAGCGCTAATGACCCGGTGTAAACGGCCGCTGCGGCTCTGCTTTGTATTGAATGTGTAGGTTTTGGGTTGCAGTTTGGGCACTCGGTCTCTGAGGTTCCATCACTGATGCACGGCATTCTGGGAGGTTTTTATTGCAGGTAGAGATTTTATAAATAATCTCCCTGCTAGCGCTGGTGGGGCCCCCCCGCTTCTCTGCTGGCGCTGGTGGGGCCCCCCCGCTTCTCTGCTGGCGCTGGTGGGGCCCCCCCACTTCTCTACTGGCGCTGGTGGGGCCCCCCCACTTCTCTACTGGCGCTGGTGGGGCCCCCCGCTTCTCTGCTGGCACTGGTGGGGCCCCCCGCATCTCTGCTGGCACTGGTGGGGCCCCCTGTTTCTCTGCTGGCACTGGTGGGGCCCCCTGTTTCTCTGCTGGCACTGGTGGGGCCCCCTGTTTCTCTGCTGGCGCTGGTGGGGCCCCCCCGCTTCTCTGCTGGCGCGGGTGGGTGCCTTGTGTAGACTGAAGCAGCAGGGAGACAAGTACCCAGAGTGTTGCGCAGCGCTGCTGTCCGCCCGTCACGTAGAGAGCTTGTTGTTTCCGCCGCCCCTTCCACTTTTGCTCTTCGCTGGCGCTGAGTGCCGGAGTCTGATCTACTCAGGATGGGTGCGGGATGATGGATGCCTCCTCCTCTTCATTACCTGAACTGTCATCACAGTTGTTTTGGTTATCATTGGAAACAGTCAGCAAGCTGCAGTACAGACCCAGGTGACAACCTACCTTCTCTAGAGGGACAGTTGGTTCTTCTCTGCAAGACACATCAAACCCTTTACAAGTAGAGCATGCTGGGAGATTTCAGGTCTGAAAGCCTGGAGAATAGTGAGTGCAGCTCTGGAGTATAATACAGGATGTAACTCAGGATCAGTACAGGATAAGTAATGTATGTACACAGTGACTCCACCAGCAGAATAGTGAGTGCAGCTCTGGGGTATAATACAGGATGTAACTCAGGATCAGTACAGGATAAGTAATGTATGTACACAGTGACTCCACCAGCAGAATAGTGAGTGCAGCTCTGGGGTATAATAGAGGATGTAACTCAGGAGCAGTACAGGATAAGTAATGTATGTACACAGTGACTGTACCAGCAGAATA
Source organism: Eleutherodactylus coqui (assembly GCF_035609145.1). Classification (NCBI taxonomy): domain Eukaryota; kingdom Metazoa; phylum Chordata; class Amphibia; order Anura; family Eleutherodactylidae; genus Eleutherodactylus; species Eleutherodactylus coqui. The sequence goes on along the minus strand of NC_089847.1, from coordinate 712,500 downwards.
GTGAGTGCAGCTCTGAGGTATAATACAGGATGTAACTCAGGATCAGTACAGGATAAGTAATGTATGTACACAGTGACTCCACCAGCAGAATAGTGAGTGCAGCTCTGGGGTATAATACAGGATGTAACTCAGGAGCAGTACAGGATAAGTAATGTATGTACACAGTGACTCCACCAGCAGAATAGTGAGTGCAGCTCTGGGGTATAATACAGGATGTAACTCAGGATCAGTACAGGATAAGTTATGTATGTGCACAGTGACTCCACCAGCAGAATAGTGAGTGCAGCTCTGGAGTATAATACAGGATGTGACTCAGGATCAGTACAGGATAAGTAATGTATGTATACAGTGACTCCACCAGCAGAATAGTGAGTGCAGCTCTGGAGTATAATACAGGATGTAACTCAGGAACAGTACAGGATAAGTAATATATGTACACAGTGACTCCACCAGCAGCAGAATAGTGAGTACAGCTCTGGGGTATAATACAGGATGTGACTCAGGATCAGTACAGGATAAGTAATGTATGTACACAGTGACTCCACCAGCAGAATAGTGAGTGCAGCTCTGGGGTATAATACAGGATGTAACTCAGGAGCAGTACAGGATAAGTAATGTATGTACACAGTGACTCCACCACCAGCAGAATAGTGAGTGCAGCTCTGGGGTATAATACAGGATGTGACTCAGGATCAGTACAGGATAAGTAATGTATGTACACAGTGACTCCACCAGCAGAATAGTGAGTGCAGCTCTGGGGTATAATACAGGATGTAACTCAGGAGCAGTACAGGATAAGTAATGTATGTACACAGTGACTCCACCACCAGCAGAATAGTGAGTGCAGCTCTGGGGTATAATACAGGATGTGACTCAGGATCAGTACAGGATAAGTAATGTATGTACACAGTGACTCCACCAGCAGAATAGTGAGTGCAGCTCTGGAGTATAATACAGGATGTAAGTCAGGGTCAGTACAGGATAAGTAATGTATGTACACAGTGACTCCACCAGCAGAATAGTGAGTGCAGCTCTGGGGTATAATACAGGATGTGACTCAGGATCAGTACAGGATAAGTAATGTATGTACACAGTGACTCCACCAGCAGAATAGTGAGTGCAGCTCTGCGGTATAATACAGGATGTAACTCAGGGTCAGTACAGGATAAGTAATGTATGTATACAGTGACTCCACCAGCAGAATAGTGAGTGCAGCTCTGGAGTATAATACAGGATGTAACTCAGGATCAGTACAGGATAAGTAATGTATGTACACAGTGACTCCACCAGCAGAATAGTGAGTGCAGCTCTGGAGTATAATACAGGATATGACTCAGGATCAGTACAGGATAAGTAATGTATGTACACAGTGACTCCACCAGCAGCAGAATAGTGAGTGCAGCTCTGGGGTATAATACAGGATATGACTCAGGATCAGTACAGGATAAGTAATGTATGTACACAGTGACTCCAGCAGCAGAATAGTGAGTGCAGCTCTGGGGTATAATACAGGATGTAACTCAGGAGCAGTACAGGATAAGTAATGTATGTACACAGTGACTCCACCAGCAGAATAGTGAGTGCAGCTCTGGAGTATAATACAGGATGTAACTCAGGATCAGTACAGGATAAGTAATGTATGTACACAGTGACTCCACCAGCAGAATAGTGAGTGCAGCTCTGGAGTATAATACAGGATATAACTCAGGAGCAGTACAGGATAAGTAATGTATGTACACAGTGACTCCACTAGCAGAATAGTGAGTGCAGCTCTGGAGTATAATACAGGATGTAACTCAGGATCAGTACAGGATAAGTAATGTATGTACACAGTGACTCCACCAGCAGAATAGTGAGTGCAGCTCTGGGGTATAATACAGGATGTAACTCAGTAGCAGTACAGGATAAGTAATGCATGTACACAGTGACTCCACCAGCAGAATAGTGAGTGCAGCTCTGGGGTATAATACAGGATGTAACTCCGGATCAGTACAGGATAAGTAATGTATGTACACAGTGACTCCACCAGCAGAATAGTGAGTGCAGCTCTGGGGTATAATACAGGATGTGACTCAGGATCAGTACAGGATAAGTAATGTATGTACACAGTGACTGTACCAGCAGAATAGTGAGTGCAGCTCTGAGGTATAATACAGGATGTAACTCAGGATCAGTACAGGATAAGTAATGTATGTACACAGTGACTCCACCAGCAGAATAGTGAGTGCAGCTCTGGAGTATAATACAGGATGTGACTCAGGATCAGTACAGGATAAGTAATGTATGTATACAGTGACTCCACCAGCAGAATAGTGAGTGCAGCTCTGGAGTATAATACAGGATGTAACTCAGGAACAGTACAGGATAAGTAATGTATGTACACAGTGACTCCACCAGCAGCAGAATAGTGAGTACAGCTCTGGGGTATAATACAGGATGTGACTCAGGATCAGTACAGGATAAGTAATGTATGTACACAGTGACTCCACCAGCAGAATAGTGAGTGCAGCTCTGGGGTATAATACAGGATGTAACTCAGGAGCAGTACAGGATAAGTAATGTATGTACACAGTGACTCCACCACCAGCAGAATAGTGAGTGCAGCTCTGGGGTATAATACAGGATGTGACTCAGGATCAGTACAGGATAAGTAATGTATGTACACAGTGACTCCACCAGCAGAATAGTGAGTGCAGCTCTGGAGTATAATACAGGATGTAAGTCAGGGTCAGTACAGGATAAGTAATGTATGTACACAGTGACTCCACCAGCAGAATAGTGAGTGCAGCTCTGGGGTATAATACAGGATGTAACTCAGGATCAGTACAGGATAAGTAATGTATGTACACAGTGACTCCACCAGCAGAATAGTGAGTGCAGCTCTGCGGTATAATACAGGATGTAACTCAGGATCAGTACAGGATAAGTAATGTATGTATACAGTGACTCCACCAGCAGAATAGTGAGTGCAGCTCTGGAGTATAATACAGGATATGACTCAGGATCAGTACAGGATAAGTAATGTATGTACACAGTGACTCCACCAGCAGCAGAATAGTGAGTGCAGCTCTGGGGTATAATACAGGATATGACTCAGGATCAGTACAGGATAAGTAATGTATGTACACAGTGACTCCAGCAGCAGAATAGTGAGTGCAGCTCTGGGGTATAATACAGGATGTAACTCAGGAGCAGTACAGGATAAGTAATGTATGTACACAGTGACTCCACCAGCAGAATAGTGAGTGCAGCTCTGGAGTATAATACAGGATGTAACTCAGGATCAGTACAGGATAAGTAATGTATGTACACAGTGACTCCACCAGCAGAATAGTGAGTGCAGCTCTGGAGTATAATACAGGATATAACTCAGGAGCAGTACAGGATAAGTAATGTATGTACACAGTGACTCCACTAGCAGAATAGTGAGTGCAGCTCTGGAGTATAATACAGGATATAACTCAGGAGCAGTACAGGATAAGTAATGTATGTACACAGTGACTCCACTAGCAGAATAGTGAGTGCAGCTCTGGAGTATAATACAGGATGTAAGTCAGGATCAGTACAGGATAAGTAATGTATGTACACAGTGACTCCACCAGCAGAATAGTGAGTGCAGCTCTGGTGGTGCATAGAAACCATCAGAAAGCAGGTGGTGAGTCGGCTAGTCTTTATCATGGCTTTATTTTACTTGCAGTCCCTGATTGTGGCCTCCGAGGCCTCTCGCAGCTGAGGATATATAGATATTGTTATGGGGGGGGAAGGACTTCGATTGTCCCTATGCATCACGTTCCAACTGTAGTACGCAGCTCCCAGTGGACCCGGTTACACAATCGGGCTATCTAATCAAGATCCGGGGGCTGGAAACTACCAGAACGTTCCGAGAGTGGTTCGGTCAGAATAAACCAAATATCTCCCACCCCCCACCCCCAAACTTCGCTCCATGACCCCTCGGTGGTCGGTGGCAAGTAATTTGTATGTCCAACCAAAACAAGATAATACAGACTGGCTGGCGGCCTCCCAACTAGTCGGGTGCTGGACGTCCTTTACCCTTCAGCTCCTAGATACCAATAGATGCCCAGATGTCCATCGGCAGATATCAGAGGACCCTCCACCAGCGGACAGGAAGGGGTCAGCGATTCATGCTGCTTGCGCCAAATTCTGCCCTCCCATCAGCACATAAATCTGGCTCCATCTGACCAGGAGATGTTCCTCCGCTGCTCAGTGATACAAGTTTTGCGCTCTTTTGCCCGCTGGAGTCTTTCTGTTCCTCTTAGACACAATGGCGCTGGAACTGGTCGCCTGCTGTTATACCATCCGTGCGGAGGAACGGCGAGTTGTGCGTTCGGACACGTTAGTTGGAGCCCCAGCGTTGTATTCAGCTGACTGTGCAGCCTGTTGGTCAGAATGATTCCTGACATCCTCCTCCGACCCCTTTCAGTGATGAGTTGTTTCCGTCCACAGGATCCCCTTCCGCTGGATGTTTTCCTCGATCGCGCCATTCTCAGTATACTCTCCACACCGTTACATGATACCCCCCCCCATGGTTGGCGGTGAGACCCCGGCTAGTCTAGCATCGATGACCGGCCTCGTTGGAAGTCGCTCTGATTGCTGGATCTTCCATCTAATGTGGATTCACACTAAAACTGATCCGCGGAAAACTTGTCACGTGACTTTAACAATAATTTTTATTGAAAATGTCCCATTTTAGGAGGGAATCGACCGTTGAGATGGCGCTGCCGGCGTACGGCGGGCTGGTCGGTGGGAGTAGAATTGTAATCCATTATACCAGATTCTTCTCCGCCTTTTCATTGTTGTTTTTGTCATAGAAACGATTCAAAAACCTCAGTGGCCTGAAGGGGAAAAGGAGGGAGGTAGGCAGGTATTGGGGAGGGGAGGGGGGTGTTCTCCCATGGGGGATCCCCAAGGTTAGCTTTCGGGCTTTGTATTCCTACTGCGGCCTCCACTGTAGGGGGGTGTAACCTATCCATGGGCTCCTAACATTTAGGAATCTCCCGTACCTGTCCTCTGCTATGGATGGTAATTTCTCCTTAATCAGGTACCAATGCATTCGGCGTTTGACCCCAGAGGAGTCCGGTGAGGGGTTTCATAGTTTTTGTGGCTAGGAGGAAGAATGGAATCGGCTTTCTAGAGGTTGGAGATGTGTAACCCTTTGGTTCAGTGGGGCTTCCCATGGGTTGGTACGCAGGTTATGATTAGTAGACCCTAATCTGGAGTCTTTTGACTCCAGGGCAGGACCTCCATATGTGGGACATATCTCCTGGGGCGGTGCGTTCCCAGAAACAGTCTTCAGAGCGGCCTGGCGCCGCGCCAGCAGTTCCTGTAGGGACTGAGTACCAGCGTCCTAGGAGGGTATACGAGGTTTCTAACATCCGTGTATGGCCGGCACCACAACTGGCTGATCTCCTAATCTGGGACCGTTCAGCGTCTACCATGCTGCCTACATCTCGCTCCCATACAGATGGTAGTTGTGAACGGTGCGAGGTCTGGGAAGGCCTGAGTATATCTGTGAGATGAGGCCTTTTGCTTGGGGGTATTTGGGACAGGATGTTCGGGGGTGGGGGTTGTTTTTAATGGGGAGTTTGTGTTTTTGAGAAGAGAGGATATGAACGTCTTGAGCTGTAAATAGCGGAATCTTGTCCCGTTATTTTATGGCGCGCTCCGGGGTCACCGGGGGGTATCATACAGGGAAGCGCCGATCGTGAGAGGTGGGGGACTGTGATGAAGGGGCCGTTCAGTGTGTGTGTGTGTGTGTGTGTGTGTGTGTGTGTGTGTGTATGTATATGTGTATATATATATATGTGTATATATATATATGTGTATATATATATATGTGTATATATATATATATGTGTATATATATATATATATATATGTATATATATACACATATATATATATATATATATATATATATATATATATATATATATAAATAATTTGTTTCTCCTTCTTGCTCGTTGTACTTTGCGCTCTGCCTTAGCAGTCTTGATGGATGATGCTTCCTCCGGGGGCTCTCATGTGGGGGGTATCTTCATGAAGGGGCCGTTCAGTGTATATATATGTATTTGGTTACTCCTTCTTGCTCGTTGTACGTTGCGCTCTGCCGTAGCAGTCTTGATGGATGATGCTTCCTCCGGGGGCTCTCATGTGGGGGGTATCTTCATGAAGGGGCCGTTCAGTGTATATATATGTATTTGGTTACTCCTTCTTCTTGATGGATGATGCTTCCTCCGGGGGCTCTGATGTGGGGGGACTGTGATGAAGGGACCGTTCAGTGTATATATGTATTTGTTACTCCTCCTTCTTGCTCGTTGTACTTTGCGCTCTGCCTTAGCAGTCTTGATGGATGATGCTTCCTCCGGGGGCTCTCATGTGGGGGGTATCTTCATGAAGGGGCCGTTCAGTGTATATATATGTATTTGGTTACTCCTTCTTCTTGATGGATGATGCTTCCTCCAGCGGCTCTCATGTGGGGGGTATCTTCATGAAGGAGCCGTTCAGTGTATATATATGTATTTGGTTACTCCTTCTTCTTGATGGATGATGCTTCCTCCGGCGGCTCTGATGTGTGGGGGGTATCTTCATGAAGGGGCCGTTCAGTGTATATATATGTATTTGGTTACTCCTTCTTCTTGATGGATGATGCTTCCTCCGGCGGCTCGGACCGCTCGCTCTACATTCCATCTTTTTGGCTCACGTGGACGTTGTGTTTTCCAGACCTTTGTGTGGCTCAGCAGCCGCAGCTATTAATAGACAGTGCTAAATATAGCTCAGACGGCTTCTATATTTAGACTTGTTCTCTGAGTGACTCGCAGCCGCACTCTCTGGCCTTAAAGGGGTTGTCCCGAGGCAGCAAGTGGGTCTGTACACTTCTGCATGGCCATAATAATGCACTTTGTAATGTACATTGTGCATTAATTATGAGCCATACAGAAGTTATAAAAAGTTTTATACTTACCTGCTCCGTTGCTAGCGTCCTCGTCTCCATGGTGCCGACTAATTTTCGCCCTCCGATGGCCAAATTAGCCGCGCTTGCGCAGTCCGGGTCTTCTGCAGTCTTCTATGGGGCTCCGTGTAGCTCCGTGTAGCTCCGCCCCGTCACGTGCCGATTCCAGCCAATCAGGAGGCTGGAATCGGCAGTGGACCGCACAGAAGAGCTGCGGTCCACGGAGGAAGAGGCCATCTTCAGCGGTGAGTAGAGAAGTCACCGGAGCGCGGGGATTCAGGTAAGCGCTCCGGTGAGCTTTCTTTACCTCCCTGCATCGGGGTTGTCTCGCGCCGAACGGGGGGGGGGGTTGAAAAAAAAAAAAACCCGTTTCGGCGCGGGACAACCCCTTTAATGACATCTGTGACGCCAGACTGGGAAAAGCAAGCGGTGATATGAGCTGCGGGGCTTCCCTCCCTCCCCCCACCCAGTGACGGGGCTGCGAGGACCCCAAGCGACCTGATAAATCAGAACACGTCACTCCGGCTCTCCCAACCTGTTTTGGTTGTTGTATATGTTGTATCTCCTCCCCAGGGGCATGGTGGGGATCCGCGCCTCCACAGTCTGTAGTGCAACGGATGCGACTTCACACCCAGAATCGCCAATATGGGACCATATGAAGTTCTTTACTGCTGACTTTTAGTCATTGCAGGCGACGCCAGCTGACAGGAGGAGCTACAGAAGGTCCTGTGCGGGGAAGACAAGAAGCAAACATTTCTTGAGTGACGGCCCGTTAATAGTGCACAATATCAGGATGGACTGCTCAGTAATGAGCGATGTGTGCCAATGACTGGGGAGACGAGAGCTTAGTAATGTGTGTGCACCGGCAGAACACTGAGCGCAGCTCTGGGGAATAATACAGGATAAGTAATGTATGTACACAGTGACTCCACCAGCAGAATAGTGAGTGCAGCTCTGGGGTATAATACAGAATGTAACTCAGGATCAGTACAGGATAAGTAATGTATGTACACAGTGACTCCACCACCAGCAGAATAGTGAGTGCAGCTCTGGAGTATAATACTGGATGTAACTCAGGAGCAGTACAGGATAAGTAATGTATGTACACAGTGACTCCACCAGCAGAATAGTGAGTGCAGCTCTGGAGTATAATACAGCATGTAACTCAGGGTCAGTACAGGATAAGTAATGGATGTACACAGTGACTCCACCAGCAGAATAATGAGTGCAGCTCTGGAGTATAATACAGGATGTAACTCAGGGACAGTACAGGATAAGTAATGTATGTACACAGTGACTCCACCAGCAGAATAGTGAGCACAGCTCTGGGGTATAATACAGGATGTAACTCATGAGCAGTACAGGATAAGTAATGTATGTACACAGTGACTCCACCAGCAGAATAGTGAGCACAGCTCTGGGGTATAATACAGGATGTAATTCAGGAGCAGTACAGGATAAGTAATGTATGTACACAGTGACTCCACCAGCAGAATAGTGAGTGCAGCTCTGGAGTATAGTACAGGATGTAACTCAGGAGCAGTACAGGATAAGTAATGTATATACACAGTGACTCCACCAGCAGAATAGTGAGTGCAGCTCTGGGGTATAATACAGGATGTAACTCAGGGTGAGTACAGGATAAGTAATGTATGTACACAGTGACTCCACCACCAGCAGAATAGTGAGTGCAGCTCTGGGGTATAATACAGGATGTAACTCAGGATCAGTACAGGATAAGTAATGTATGTACACAGTGACTCCACTAGCAGAATAGTGAGTGCAGCTCTGGGGTATAATACAGCATGTAACTCAGGGTCAGTACAGGATAAGTAATGTATGTACACAGTGACTCCACCAGCAGAATAGTGAGTGCAGCTCTGGGGTATAATATAGCATGTAACTCAGGAGCAGTACAGGATAAGTAATGTATGTACACAGTGACTCCACTAGCAGAATAGTGAGTGCAGCTCTGGGGTATAATACAGGATGTAACTCAGGATCAGTACAGGATAAGTAATGTATGTACACAGTGACTCCACTAGCAGAATAGTGAGTGCAGCTCTGGGGTATAATACAGCATGTAACTCAGGGTCAGTACAGGATAAGTAATGTATGTACACAGTGACTCCACCAGCACAATAGTGAGTGCAGCTCTGCAGTATAATAGAGCATGTAACTCAGGAGCAGTGCAGGATAAGTAATGTATGTACACAGTGACTCCACCAGCAGAATAGTGAGTGCAGCTCTGGAGTATAATACAGGATGTAACTCAGGATCAGTACAGGATAAGTAATGTATGTACACAGTGACTCCACTAGCAGAATAGTGAGTGCAGCTCTGGGGTATAATACAGCATGTAACTCAGGGTCAGTACAGGATAAGTAATGTATATACACAGTGACTCCACCAGCAGAATAGTGAGTGCAGCTCTGGGGTATAATACAGAATGTAACTCAGGAGCAGTACAGGATAAGTAATGTATGTACACAGTGACTCCACCAGCAGAATAGTGAGTGCAGCTCTGGAGGATAATACAGGATGTAACTCAGGAGCAGTGCAGGATAAGTAATGTATGTACACAGTGACTCCACCAGCAGAATAGTGAGTGCAGCTCTGGGGTATAATACAGGATGTAACTCAGGAGCAGTACAGGATAAGTAATGTATGTACACAGTGACTCCACCAGCAGAATAGTGAGTGCAGCTCTGGAGTATAATACAGGATGTAACTCAGGAGCAGTACAGGATAAGTAATGTATGTACACAGTGACTCCACCAGCAGCAGAATAGTGAGTGCAGCTCTGGAGTAGAATACAGGATGTAACTCAGGATCAGTACAGGATAAGTAATGTATGTACACAGTGACTCCACCAGCAGAATAGTGAGTGCAGCTCTGGAGGATAATACAGGATGTAACTTGCGATGAGTAACAGTTGGTAGGTTGGATGGGCCTGAACGCTGCACCTTATGGTTTGGGGGTCTATTGATCTGTGATCTCTGAATAGTTGGAATTCTGTTGTGTTGATGATATGGATGAAAGCCGGAGACGCCGGCGCTGTAGACCCCCAGGATGCGATGTATGATGGCAGTGTGACTCATGGGGAGGTCAGTTTGCTCTACCTGCGGGTGTGTGTATCCGGTCACTGACCCCGGGTGCAGTCTGTGATGATTGGCAGAGGCACTTGGCAGTGATCTCCACTGCTGGCACGGCTCTTTCTTGGCTCCATCTCCCGTGGGTGCAGCTGGCAGGGCGGGGGGTTCACCTATTAAGTCTGCCGTGTGTTCCTTGCCCGCAGTTGACCAACCTGGGAGTTCACAGGCTTGTCTTGAGGCCGCGGGCCGCCCCTCTGATGTCATCCGTGGATGGATGGCACGTCCTGCCCGTTACTTCCTGTTTTCTCTATGAAGTAATTATTTGCAGAGTTAAAATCCAGAAACTTGTTTCCTCTTTGTGTAAAATCCGTTCCGATCGTCGCCGGTCTAATGCTGCCTGTTATCAGCCACTTCAGGCTGGGAGAAGTTACTATCCAGTACTACCAGGGGAGGTTAAGCCAGGTGTGGATACAGTCTATTGCTCCCTGCTGTCAGCCCTTTCCCAGCTGTGTCCCTCTGTAATTGTTTATCCTCTTCTCCATAGTCAGCGGGACCTTATAGACAACCGCGCTGCTTCCCGCCCCCCCCAGCCTCGCTGCTGCAGAAAGTGTGATAATCCGGAACCGGTATGTCCAGTAATCCAGAATTTAGTTTAAAGGAGTTTTACGGTAACGCGCAGGCCGAGCGCACCGCAGGTGGTAGAGGTTTAAGTGGCGATCTCTGGGATCCTTCCGCCATAGGTGGAGAGGAGTAAAAATAGCAGGCGGGCGTGGACGGGCTTGGGGTGACGGCGGGCATGAATGGGCACTGTTAATTCTGGGTCAGTGAAGAACACTGCCAGCCTTGTGCCATATCCCTTTATGGCTTGTACCTGGAGCGTCCAGCAGATGGCAGCTCTGTGCGGATATAGAAGATACATCCCTGAAGGAACGCGGGCTGATATGAAGTGTGAACGCAGAGCCCTCCCTCGTTAGATCGGTTCCTTTCAGTCGTGACGGGCTGTTGGGTTAATGCGTCTCACCCTTCTATAAGAAGCCTTTATAGGCTGGAGGGAATAACTCTCAGGGGAGTCCGACCGCTGAGACCCCCACCAATCCCGAGACTGGGGCTCTGATACAAGTGCTGGCCGTCCCTCGTACGCTCTGCTGCACCATTCATTTAAATGGGGCTGCCAGCAATAGCGCGGTTCAAGCATTTGGTGGTCCCACTGAAATGAATGGAGCGTCGCTGCTGTCGCTTCAGGACGCGCCAGACCCTCGTTCTACGTATCGGGGGGGGGGTTCATCCTTTAAACCCCATCAATGCTGTGGAGGAAGAATAGCCGTGTTTCTGCAGCGCTGAAGCCCCATTGATTTGTGGGAAAACCCGCAGCATGTCCTGTTTTGGTCCGCATTACGGACTGAGCTGCCCCCGCGCCCCCTGCGCCCGGGTGCAGCTGCGCATTTACGCGAGAAATTAATAAAGCGGCTTTTAGGGGAAAAATATTTGTGCATTTTGAAAACCCTTTTATGTGCGCAACAATCCATGCAGGGAAGGCGGCGTCCGTGAAGAGGGGCGGTGTGCGCCCCACAGATCAGCCTGGAGCAGGCTCTTGTCTTCTACCTTACCTGCGCTGATACATTGTAACTAGGGATGAGCGAGTATACGCGCTAAGGCACTACTAGCTCGAGTAATATGCCTTAGCCGAGTATCTCCCCGCTCGTCCCGAAAGATTCGGGGGCCGCCGCGGGGCGGGGAGCTGCGGGGGAGAGCAGGGAGGAACGGAGGGGAGATCTCTCTCTCCCGCCCGCTCTCACCTGTCAGCTGCGGCGGCCCCCGAATCTTTCGGGACGAGCGGGGAGATACTCGGCTAAGGCACATTACTCCAGCGAGTAGTGCCTTAGCGCTTATACTCGCTCATCCCTAATTGTAACCAATCCCCTGCTGTGACAAGTATTAGGGTGCCATTGCTAACGGCCGTCAGCCGAGGCCTCCGTCCACCAGTGGTTCACACAGACACTGCTGTGGCGGCTGGGAGGAGGGGTCTCATCGAATCGGCCGGCCAAGATAGGTTTTCAGCCTCTGGCGATGAGCAGCATCTTTCCATTCACTGACAACAAGCAGAAGTCTTGGAAATTGATGAGGAATAGAAATGCTAAGGGTGACGCCACTCAGGTTTGGCGCATTAGAAATCTAATCCACAGCCGTGTGTGGTGATAATTAGGGGGCGTTTACACGGGCGGTCTGGTTGCGCTAGAATAGCACGCTCGGCGCCGCGGTTTGCATTTTCTATCACAGATCAGGCAACAAATGATGTGGATTTTTTGTGGTTACTGCAAGAAAACAGCGCCGTGTGAACGCAGCCTTTCAGGAAATATGGAGGCTGCGCCGTAAGGTAAGCTAAGCCCCACCCACTTTTTGGAGGGACAATGAGCGCCGTGGGAAACCAGTCTGAGGTGTTTTGTTGGGTTTTTGTGTGTGAAAAATGCACTAAAATTTGCAGTAGTTTCTGTACTAGAAAAGTGGCGCAAATGTCCTGATGCCCCACCCCGTGTGTTTGGGGACGCCCCTCACCCCCACCCACCCCGTGTGTTTGGGGACGCCCCTCACCCCCACCCACCCCGTGTGTTTGGGGGCGCCCCTCACCCCCACCCACCCCGTGTGTTTGGGGATGCCCCTCACCCCCACCCACCCCGTGTGTTTGGGGACGCCCCCCACCCACCCCGTGTGTTTGGGGACGCCCCTCACCCCCACCCACCCCGTGTGTTTGGGGACGCCCCCCACCCACCCCGTGTGTTTGGGGACGCCCCCCACCCACCCCGTGTGTTTGGGGACGCCCCCCACCCACCCCGTGTGTTTGGGGACGCCGCCCACCCACCCCGTGTGTTTGGGGACGCCCCTCACCCCCACCCACCCCGTGTGTTTGGGGACGCCCCTCACCCCCACCCACCCCGTGTGTTTGGGGACGCCCCTCACCCCCACCCACCCCGTGTGTTTGGGGACGCCCCTCACCCCCACCCACCCCGTGTGTTTGGGGACGCCCCTCACCCCCACCCACCCCGTGTGTTTGGGGACGCCCCTCACCCCCACCCACCCCGTGTGTTTGGGGACGCCCCTCACCCCCACCCACCACGTGTGTTTGGGGGCGCCCCTCACCCCCACCCACCCCGTGTGTTTGGGGACGCCCCTCACCCCCACCCACCCCGTGTGTTTGGGGACGCCCCTCACCCCCACCCACCCCGTGTGTTTGGGGACGCCCCTCACCCCCACCCACCCCGTGTGTTTGGGGACGCCCCTCACCCCCACCCACCCCGTGTGTTTGGGGACGCCCCTCACCCCCACCCACCCCGTGTGTTTGGGGGGCGCCCCTCACCCCCACCCACCCCGTGTGTTGGGAACGCCACGACCGCTTTTAAATGCATTTTTTTATTTCAGTTGAAACCTGCCACAGAAGGAGCCTCGTGTGAGCGCTGCCCAAGGGCTCATTTACACGAGCGTATGTGTACGGCGCCACCAGTCTCCCGCAGCGTTGTACACCTTAGTCCATACGCTCCACTGGCGAGGCCGCGTATGGCACTGCGTGTGCCCGGGGATCTGACGTCACCGGCGCGCAGTGGGATTTATTTATTTTGCTTCATATTCGCTGCTCAGACCGGCGATGCGCTTTTGTATTCGCTGCCCGTTCGCAGTGCCTGCGTCTGGACAGCGCTTCATACATAACCCATACAAGAGCTGCCTGCGTCACGCTACGATGTACGTCTGCATACCGCAGCGCCCGCCGCGGTGACGGTCCGTAGACCTGCATTACGCACGGGATATACGCAGTGAGACTACGTGAATGAGCCCTAAGCGCTTTTACATGAGCGCCATTGTGGGGCTGCTGCGCAGGTAAGTGCAGCCAGCAGTGTGTGCGAGCGCCCATGTGATGGCGCTGTAATAGGAGAGGGGTTATTTTAGAAGCATGTCTTGTAACGTGACATCACAGATTCGCCGTTTCATGCAAGATTCCGGAATCTGGGCCGGCTGCGGACCGGTCCCTACCCACAGTGAGCCCATCCCCCCACGGGCTGTAGGATAGGGCCAGCCGGGGCTGGGTCAGGCTCCATTTTTATTTGCACCCTTTCCTGGTAGATTTGCCAGCTATTTGGCGTATTCGCCCTGGTTCACCCGTGGGGCCGGCTGACATTGCTGCCCGTGATCGTGGGGTTTTCCTCCGTTGTCTAGTTGGACTCTGATGCTCCAGGAGGATGCTGGGTAAAGTGCGCTGCGGTCATAAACTGGGATATTTAGTGTAATCTCCGATGTTGTGATTACCGTGAAGTAATTGCGCCTTTCTTGACGCGCTCGTTGATGTGATAAGTATCCTGTTCCTGCGGAGATGAACGTCCACATCTGTTGTGGCGCCTGGAGATAATCGCCGCCCGCCTCTTGGACGCCGACGTCAGCCGTCAATGATTGACCGCGGTTTCCTCTGCTAGTTCCACAAGTTGTCGTTTTGGGCTTTTGAAGTCTTCTTTCTCCAGGATGGTTTGAGCGGTCGCCCTCGCCCGCAGCGTCATAACGGGGCAGACTGTCACAACTGGCGTCCGGGCATGTGGAAGTCCCTAGTCCTACCCGCAACCCCTGTCCCTACCTACTTACTCCCCTAGGCTAGGCCCTAGGGCGACAGTCCCTAGGCTCGCTATGGATGCGGGACAGGAGTCAGACTCGCAGACAAACGCACAAAGGCAATCCGGGTCGGTAGCAGGAGAGACTAGGTACAAGGGGTCAGGCGAAGGCAAGTCAGGTCCAAAGCAGGCAAGTCAAAGCAGGGAATCAAATATAGGTAACGCGGGTGTAGCTGGAGACCAAACATACACTGGCAAGGTCAGGAGGAAACTGAGCAGTTTAAATGCTGTCAGAACTCCTGCCCCAGCAGCTGATTGGGACGGGGAGCCTGGACAGCAGCCGATTGGGACGGGGAGCCTGGACAGCAGCCGATTGGGACGGGGAGCCTGGACAGCAGCCGATTGGGACGGGGAGCCTGGACAGCAGCCGATTGGGACGGGGAGCCTGGACAGCAGCCGATTGGGACGGGGAGCCTGGACAGCAGCCGATTGGGACGGGGAGCCTGGACAGCAGCCGATTGGGACGGGGAGCCTGGACAGCAGCCGATTGGGACGGGGAGCCTGACAGCAGCCGATTGGGACGGGGAGCCTGACAGCAGCCGATTGGGACGGGGAGCCTGACAGCAGCCGATTGGGACGGGGAGCCTGACAGCAGCCGATTGGGACGGGGAGCCTGACAGCAGCCGATTGGGACGGGGAGCCTGACAGCAGCCGATTGGGACGGGGAGCCTGACAGCAGCCGATTGGGACGGGGAGCCTGACAGCAGCCGATTGGGACGGGGAGCCTGACAGCAGCAGGACCCATTCACAGGGCGGCGGGAGTGAACAGACAGGCAGCGACAGAAGGAATGTGCCCGGGTGTCATGGCAGCGGAGACGCGGGATGGCACCCGCCTCGTCACCAGCAACCCGGCTAACTAGGGGCCTGCTCCCTGAGCATGGGTGCGTGCCTGGAACCGGCGTACCAGATCACGGCAGCCATGGGGAGGTCACCAAGACCAGGGCTCCTCTGCGCCGCAGCCCGGTTATTAGGACCACTAGTGCGGGCACGGAGACCCCCAGAGCCGCCGGACCTGACACAGACAAGATAAACCAGACGGCACCTTCCGTCATTGTGGCGGGCGCTGATGAAGCCCGCTACATCACATGCCCTTGTACTGGCAGCGGCACGGATCGCCCTCACTCGGCGCAGCTTGTTGCTTTAGTAGCAGTTCCCAGTATAACGAGGTTCATCTTTTGGCCGTTACTACCAGACGCTCTACAGCTTTTTACGCTCATCATGGTGTAACAATTCTATTTGGCGGCTCGTTATGTGATGAGTGATACTTCCAGCCCTGCAGTCGCGTCGTCATGATGATGAAACAGCTTTCCAGTGACGCTCATCCCGTTGCATCACATGAAGCGGAAACTATGCCAACCGGTCGGATCTGAATCTCCTCCTGCACCTCGGGGATTGCCGTTTTCAGCGTCGCCCCGCAGAGACGTCCTTCTGCACCTCGGGGATTGCCGTTTTCAGCGTCGCCCCGCAGAGACGTCCTTCTGCACTCTGGGGATTGCCGTGCGTGGCGTCGCCCCGCAGAGACGTCCTTCTGCACTCCGGGGATTGCCGTGCGTGGCGTCGCCCCGCAGAGACGTCCTTCTGCACTCCGGGGATTGCCGTGCGTGGCGTCGCCCCGCAGAGACGTCCTTCTGCACTCTGGGGATTGCCGTGCGTGGCGTCGCTCCGCAGAGACGTCCTTCTGCACTCCGGGGATTGCCGTGCGTGGCGTCGCCCCGCAGAGACGTCCTTCTGCACTCAGGGGATTGCCGTGCGTGGCGTCGCCCCGCAGAGACGTCCTTCTGCACTCCGGGGATTGCCGTGCGTGGCGTCGCCCCGCAGAGACGTCCTTCTGCACTCCGGGGATTGCCGTGCGTGGCGTCGCCCCGCAGAGACGTCCTTCTGCACTCCGGGGATTGCCGTGCGTGGCGTCGCCCCGCAGAGACGTCCTTCTGCACTCCGGGGATTGCTGCTCTCTAGTGATGGACAGGCGGCATTCTCAGTGATGTCACCGCTGCTCTCTAGTGATGGATAGGCGTCATTCTCAGTGATGTCACCGCTGCTCTCTAGTGATGGATAGGCGTCATTCCCAGTGATGTCACCGCTGCTCTCTAGTGATGGATAGGCGGCATTCTCAGTGATGCCGCTGCTCTGTAGTGATCGATAGGTGGCATTCTCAGTGATGCTGCCGCTGCTGCTCTCTGGTGATGGATAGGCGGCATTCTCAGTGATGCCGCTGCTCTCTAGTAATGGATAGGTGGCATTCTCAGTGATGTCACCGCTGCTCTCTAGGAATAGATAGGCAGCATTCTTAGTGATGCCGCTGCTCTCTAGTGATGGATAGGCGGCATTCTCAGTGATGCTGCTGCTCTCTAGTGATGGATAGGCGGCATTCTCAGTGATGTCACCGCTGCTCTCTAGGAATAGATAGGCAGCATTCTTAGTGATGCCGCTGCTCTCTAGTGATGGATAGGCGGCATTCTCAGTGATGCTGCTGCTCTCTAGTGATGGATAGGCGGCATTCTCAGTGATGTCACCGCTGCTCTCTAGGAATAGATAGGCAGCATTCTTAGTGATGCCGCTGCTCTCTAGTGATGGATAGGCGGCATTCTCAGTGATGCCGCTGCTCTCTAGTGATGGATAGGCGGCATTCTCAGTGACATCACCGCTGCTCTCTAGTGATGGATAGGCGGCATTCTCAGTGATGTCACCGCTGCTCTCTAGTGATGGATAGGCGGCATTCTCAGTGATGCCGCTGCTCTCTAGTAATGGATAGGTGGCATTCTCAGTGATGCTGCCGCTGCTCTCTAGTAGTGGGTAGGCGGCATTCTCGGTGATGTTGCCACTGCTGCTCTCTAGTGATGGATAGGCGGCATTCTCAGTGATGTCACCGCTGCTCTCTAGGAATAGATAGGCGGCATTCTTAGTGATGTCACTGCTCTATTGCTGGATAGGCGGCATTCTTAGTGATGTCACTGCTCTATTGCTGGATAGGCGGCATTCTCAGTGATGTCACCGCTGCTCTCTAGGAATAGATAGGCAGCATTCTTAGTGATGCCGCTGCTCTCTAGTGATGGATAGGCGGCATTCTCAGTGATGCCGCTGCTCTCTAGTGATGGATAGGCGGCATTCTCAGTGACATCACCGCTGCTCTCTAGTGATGGATAGGCGGCATTCTCAGTGATGTCACCGCTGCTCTCTAGTGATGGATAGGCGGCATTCTCAGTGATGCCGCTGCTCTCTAGTAATGGATAGGTGGCATTCTCAGTGATGCTGCCGCTGCTCTCTAGTAGTGGGTAGGCGGCATTCTCAGTGATGCTGCCACTGCTGCTCTCTAGTGATGGATAGGCTGCATTCTCAGTGATGTCACCGCTGCTCTCTAGTGATGGATAGGCAGCATTCTCAGTGATGTCACCGCTGCTCTCTAGTGATGGATAGGCGGCATTCTCAGTGATGTCACTGTTGCTCTTTAGTGATGGTTGGTGGCATTCTCAGTGATGTCACCGCTGCTCTCTAGTGATGGATGGGCGTCATTCTCAGTGATGTCACCGCTGCTCTCTAGTAATGGATAGGTGCATTCTCAGTGATGTCACTGCTGCTCTCTAGTGATGGTTGGCGGCATTCTCAGTGATGTCACCGCTGCTCTCTAGTGATGGATAGGCGGCATTCTCAGTGATGTCACTGCTGCTCTCTAGTGATGGATAGGCGGCATTCTCAGTGATGTCACCGCTGCTCTCTAGTGATGGATAGGGGACATTCTCAGTGATGTCACCGCTGCTCTCTAGTGATGGATAGGCGGCATTCTCAGTGATGCCGCTGCTCTCTAGTGATGGATAGGCGGCATTCTCAGTGATGCCGCTGCTCTCTAGTGATGGATAGGTGGCATTCTCAGGCATGTCACCGCTGCTCTCTAGTGATGGACAGGCTACATTCTCTGATGTCACCGCTGCTCTCTAGTGATGGATAGGCGGCATTCTTAGTGATGCCGCTGCTCTCTAGTGATGGGTAGGCGGCATTCTCAGTGATGTCACCGCTGCTCTCTAGTGATGGATAGGCGGCATTCTCAGTGATGTCACTGCTGCTCTCTAGTAATAGATAGGTGGTATGGTCAGTGATGTCACCGCTGCTCTCTAATGATGAATAGGCGGCATTCTCAGTGATGTCACCGCTGCTCTCTAGTGATGGATAGGCGGCATTCTCAGTGATGTCACCGCTGCTCTCTAGTGATGGATAGGCGGCATTCTCAGGCATGTCACCGCTGCTCTCTAGTGATGGATAGGCGGCATTCTCAGTGATGTCACCGCTGCTCTCTAGTGATGGATAGGTGGCATTCTCAGTGATGGCACCGCTGCTCTCTAGTGATGGATAGGTGGCATTCTCAGTGATGGCACCGCTGCTCTCTAGTGATGGATAGGTGGCATTCTCAGTGATGTCACCGCTGCTCTCTGGTGATGGATAGGCTGCATTCTCTGTGATGTGACCGCTGCTCTCTAGTGATGGATAGGCGGCATTCTCAGTGATGTCACC
The DNA here is from genome assembly GCF_035609145.1 of Eleutherodactylus coqui. Classification (NCBI taxonomy): domain Eukaryota; kingdom Metazoa; phylum Chordata; class Amphibia; order Anura; family Eleutherodactylidae; genus Eleutherodactylus; species Eleutherodactylus coqui. Next base: position 693,286 of record NC_089847.1, on the reverse strand, counting down.
GCTGCTCTCTAGTGATGGATAGGCGGCATTCTTAGTGATGTCACCGCTGTACTCTAGTGATTGACAGGCGGCATTCTCAGTGATGTCACCGCTGCTCTCTAGTGATGGATAGGCGGCATTCTTAGTGATGTCACCGCTGTACTCTAGTGATTGACAGGCGGCATTCTCAGTGATGTCACCGCTGCTCTCTAGTGATGGATAGGCGGCATTCTTAGTGATGTCACCGCTGTACTCTAGTGATTGACAGGCGGCATTCTCAGTGATGTCACCGCTGCTCTCTAGTGATGGATAGGCGGCATTCTCAGTGATGTCACCGCTGCTCTCTAGTGATGGATAGGCGGCATTCTCAGTGATGTCACCGCTGCTCTCTAGTGATGGATAGGTGGCATTCTCAGTGATGCCGCTGCTCTCTAGTGATGGATAGGCGGCATTATCAGTGATGTCACCGCTGCTCTCTAGTGATGGATAGGCGGCATTCTTAGTGATGTCACCGCTGTACTCTAGTGATTGACAGGCGGCATTCTCAGTGATGTCACCGCTGCTCTCTATTGATGGATAGGCGGCATTCTCAGTGATGTCACTGCTGCTCTCTAGTGATGGATAGGCGGCATTCTCAGTGATGTCACCGCTGCTCTCTAGGAGTGGATAGGTGGCCATTTCGGTGAGGTCATTGGTCTTTACAGACATGTAACTTCTTTTGTCCTCTGACATTTTTATTTCTCTCTACAACGTCTGTCTGTCTTATTAACCCTTCAGCCGCCCCAACGATTCCTTGAAGAAAGATTCTCCGGCTGCGACGTTGTCGGCTGCTAATCCCTCTGCATCTGCTGTGACCCCAAATCTATCTGGTCCACCAACAGTTAAAAGGGCCGATGAATGGAAGGACCCCTGGCGTCGATCAAAGTCCCCCAAAAAGAAGCCTGGAATGTCTGGCTCTCCCAGCAGAGGACGCCGGAGACGCCGAACCTCAGGGTCATCGGATTCTGGATCCAATTCATCCAGGTAGGTGTGTTCACCCCCAGTGATCGGCCCCTTGGGACCCCATGAGAACGGAGCACCCGAAGAGCGAACCTAGCTGCCAATCCGTTCCCGTGTGATTCGTGGAGAGCATAGCATGTGGGTGACAACTGCTCCTTTCAGGGACCCCCGTACTCATGGCGGCTGGTGGTCCCAGCGGGCCGGCCTCCACTGAAATCGTCATCCTCTGTTCCACAGCTGCTTTTGTATAAAACTGCAGGATGTCCATTTAACGTGGAAGTTGCTTCTCACAGCTGAGGGTTTGTTACTGTAGCTTCCAGCCTAGCTGCCTGCAGCAGAGGATCGTCAGGACTGGATACAATTGTATCCCTCAGCTGTGAGAAGCATTCAGTCAGGATGAGTTCAGGTTTCCGTTCACTGACAGCAAGAGATGAACTCGTACTTTGTGTTTCAGATTCTCACCCATTTCCTGATTAAAGCTTTAATTGCATAAATTAGAATAATTACTGTCTATTTCAGATCATCTTCTCGCTCGTCTTCATACTCTGGTTCCGGATCCTCACGTTCTAGATCTTCGTCCTACAGTTCTTACTCCAGCCGGTCCTCGCGGCGCAGCTCGTTCTCGGGAAGCCGCTCCAGGTAATCCTAGATTCAGTCGGCTGTGAAAGTGGTGATAATGCCGGTCGGACCGGTCTGTCTGCTCTCCGGGCACCTCAGATCTTCTCCTTATAAGCCTACTAATTGCTGAAGTCAGAGGTGGTGAGTTGTGTGGAGAAGCCCCGGGGGCGCCGCTGCTCGTCGCGGAGCGGCCATGTGGGCTCAGCTGTGTCGCACGGCCAGCACCCAGTTCTAACGGCTGGGTCAGAGACCAAGCCAATCCCGACCAAGTCGCCCATTAGAAGCTCTGCTCAGTAAGGATCTCTACAAGCCCATTTCCTCCCCTGTGATGAGATCATACAGTGTTGCCATGGCGACGGGCCTAACAATGCCCCCCTTCATCAGCGGGGGGCCGTTGTTATAGAGCCCAATGTAGAAGATGTCCTTGGGGGGATTAAAGGGCTTTTCAGTGAAATACTATTGCTGATTATCAGGATAGGTCATCAATAGTTGATCGTCCGTCACACTGGGCCCTGACCAATCCGCTGATTGTGAGCCCGCCTACAGCGCTGCCATTACACAAGAGGTCGGAGCAGAGACTCTCGTGTGTATTTGTGCGGCGCTGACGGCATGCGCCCGCTCAGCTGATTGGTCGGGGTCCAGAGCAACGGGCCCTGGCGATGGACTATTGGTGAGCTGTCCTGAGGACCCATCCGTAGGATTCTCCCTGGAAAACCCCTTTCATGAAGAACACTGCAAATCCTAAGAACCGAACTCCTGCGCCTCCGCCAGACTACTTAAGGAAGCGACCAGTTGGAGTGAACCATTGGGCGGTCTAGACCGTCTGTGGCCCCAGATGAAGCCCCCCTGATATTCCCTCCATGTAGTGACACAAGTGTGGTTCCCATTCCATCCGCTATGTGGAGACTCGCACTTACCGCCTGATGGTTCGCACTTCCATGTAATGTTTCCTCCTTTGTCTGCAGGTCCAGGTCTTTCTCCTCGTCTCCGTCTCCCTCGCCAGCTCCGTCTCCACATAAAGCCCCTGCTAAGGCCAAAGGAGAACCTGTCCCACCATCCAGTAAAGGGTAAGACGGCCGCCATCTTGGCTGCAGACAGCCTTGTTCAGCGTCTTTATTACAGCTTCCCAGTAGGGTTCCTGCAAGCTGTGGATCCGGGTTTTGCAGGGTGAATTACATGCAGGGTCTGCAGTTATTGCTCATTGCTGCCACGTTATTCCGTGCGGTGCGGATGAACTTGTTGCGTCTCCTTCCGTGGGTTACGTCCTGGACAGCAGTGCGGGTATCTAAACAGTTCCTATGCCACAACCCCGGGCTAAGATCAAACACTCGGTCCCTAAAAGCTCTGATTGAGCCAAGTAAAGTACGCCCAGCGGGCGGCACGAACCCCTGGGGTGCACAGACAGCGGGGGGACAGATCATCGCCCACAACTTATCCCATAGTGGATATGACATGTAGCAGCCCAGAGGACTGAATAGAAGTTGTATCTGCTCACCATATTGGTTTTCTCCCAGCTTTCCACTGTGACTTTGCCATTCAGGAGTCAAGGAAAGCTGGATACCCTATAAATATGAGCGGAAGTTATAGCATAGGATAAAAAGTAAATGTAATGTTTAGTATCTGTTTGTTCAGAGAGAAAATAAATGTGAAGAAGGCCGCGGCCCCCCCGGCAGCCCCCGCCGCCCCTCCAGCCACTTCTCCAGCGGTGAAACCTCCAAAAGTCGTCATAGAAGCTGCTAAAACTGGTGACAAAAGAGTCGGCCGAGCGAAGGAGGCAAAGAGAAAAGTGCCACCAAGAAGGTACAGTTGCCCACCTGCCCTCCGGGAGGAGGAGCAGTAAGTTACCTGCTTACAGATGGTTCACCCGCTCTGTTCCCGCTGCAGGAGGACGGTCAGCGGCAGCAGCTACAGCGGATCAAGTTCCCGGTCCGGATCTCACTCGCTCTCCTCACGTTCCTCGTCTGCGTCTCTCTCCCCGTCCCCTTCTGCATCTCGAAAATCCAGGTAGGGTAGCGCTGCCGCGGTTAGTTGGTGCATTGCAAACTGCTGCAGAGATGGCCGTGGTGGGTGAAGATATGATGTGGCATGCACACCTACCTCCAGCAGGACAGGTACTGTTGTGTACCCACCTTTTATCATGATTTCACACTAGAAGTCGATGGGATGGGGGGGGGGGGTGTAACTTGCATAACAATTCCCTGAACTGGGCAACTATATATGCAGATACAATAGAAGCATTGTGTTGGTATAATGGAGAATGGCGCGCTGTTTAGTTTTTTCCCGCCCTTGTTTTCCCCTTTTGATGCCGGCTTTATGAAGTTTTGTGGGGGACCTCTTCATCTTTGCACTTTGCACCACATGTTGTGCTTTGGAGGGGTTGGAGCCGGAGAGGATATTGAAGATTTGGGATACTCCAGAGATAGTTTTATGGGGTTGCACCACAATTACAAGTCCTCCCCTCCATATCTACAGAATGGGGGTTTCATCACTGATCTAGTGAAGGGGACTCCCATGTCCCGCTCTCTTGTCACTGCGGGGGTCGCTTCTTCTGATGGCCTAGCGGTCAGCGCTCCATTCATACCATGGGAATCCCTGAGCAGGAGCCGGCTATCTCCGCAATCCCATTGACGGTGAATGGAGCGACCAGCGTTCTTTTCAGTCTCCTCCTCGCTATGTGGGGTGCAGTAACCCCGCAGTAAGCAGGACAGGGGACCTCGTTCTTAAAATCGGTGGGGGTCTCGGTAGTCAGACCCCCACTGATCAGCAGGTTATTCTGTGAATATCCTGTGAATAGGGGATGACTTAACCCTTTGCAATCCCAATTTTGAATTCATGTTTTCCTAGGGGACTTTCCCTTTCTGCCATTATACAATGGCGCCATCTGCTGGCTAGAGCCAGTACTGTAGTATGGGACATGCTGGAGAGGCCCCCGACAACAGAGCGGCCAGTAATATACAGTAAGAATACCCTGCCGGACGTCTTCTGACATCGGAGCTGTACAGCCTTCAATCAGAATGTCTTCAGATGTCAGACAGTGGATTAGAAAGGGTTAAAATCCTGGCCCGAGTGCCCGGCTATCTCTGGCAGCATGAATGCTCAACCATGGCTCCATTCATTTGGGGTCCCTATTCTTGTGGTTGGTGGGGGTCCCAGCGGTCAGATTATAGATAACACCCTTCAGCAGTTCCCCTGTACATTAGTCATGTGACACGAAGTTGTCGGTAACTTCCAGCCTTCATTATGGCATCCCTGGGATTCCCCGCTGCTGATTGGTCCGTCACTTGTCACTTCTCGCTGTAATCATTTCTCTTATGTCTTTTTTTCTCTCCACACATCTGGAAACGCAACCAGGAAATCCAGGTGAGCGCAGCGAAGGGGCGCAGGGTGGGGAGCGCCGCCAAGGGGCGCAGGGTGGGGAGCGCCGCCAAGGGGCGCAGGGTGGGGAGCGCCGCCAAGGGACGCAGGGTGGGGAGCGCCGCCAAGGGGCGCAGGGTGGGGAGCGCCGCCAAGGGGCGCAGGGTGGGGAGCGCAGCGGGGGTTCTTGCCGTTTACATCAGCAGCTCTCCCAGAAATCTGGCCTTCTGCGCCCCCGTCTGTCGCTACCTTTGTACTCGGATTTATTAGTGGAGTCGTCTGCTGTCTTGGCAGTTTACATGAGGCTTCACTTTCCTCTTGGGTTTCTTCGCACTTATCGCCACCTTGTCTGTATTGGACATTGCAGCTCTTGTAGAACTACAAGTCTAAGCATGTTGGGGGCCACAGTGCAGCACCATTGTAATTGATCCCTTCCAGAAGAGTTGGAGGAATGCGTGAAAAGTAATTCCCTAGTTTGATGTCTGGGACGGCCGCAGGATGTAGAGGGCTTGTAGGGCTCATTAGCTGAACCATTCAAAGGAGCCTGTTGTGTAAAGCGAATACTGATGCAATCTCTCTGTTACACGTCCATCGGGGGTGAAGTGCGACTAAGGTGGTCTGCCCCCCCCGGGCCGTGTATCGGGGAGAACGCAGTGTACATGTTTAATCAGGAATATCTAGGCATGTCCATGTAATACAGCATAACCAGCGAGGTCCTCGACCATCACATGGCTAGTGAGCTTCATCCTCAGTTGGCGGGATTGTCTGCTTATCAAAATATCTGCTTGCTGTCAGTAAGAACGTTCTTAAAGGGGTTTCCCTTATAAAACAAATGTTGTATTTCCCTATTCCTCCCCAGGCAGACTTCTTACAGCATCTTCTCCTCGCTGAGCTTCTGCAGTCCCCCTGGTCAGTTTACCTCCCGCCGGCCGGATCCTCTTCTTGTTATGAAGCGTGCATTCCTCGCATTCTCCTTCCTGCAGGTCCCTGTGTCGCAGCGGTCACTGGCTAGGAAAGAATGCTGTTCTACTGCAGAGACAGCAGGCATGAGCAGTCTCTGCAATAGCTCGGCACTCTCTGCCAGACTGATTTAGTGACATAACGTACATTGTCGGGCAGGAAGGAGAATGCTGTGAATGCAGGAAGCAGAAAAATCAGCCATCTGGAGGTGGTGACCCCCCCCCAGGACTGCAGGAGACAGGAGAAGATCTGGTAAGTGGACTGACTGGGGAGGAACGTTCATGCGAATGTCCATTGGCTGTGTATAGAAGGTTAATGATTAGTCAGTGACCGAGCAGGAAGATGTGCAGCCGACCAATAATCGTAAACCTGTTGGCAGCTGTGAACTGTTGCCATTCACTGACATCAAGCAGAGATCATGATGATGTGGAGCTAGTGAAATGCCAAGTCTGTTAGTTCTCTTGGTGGAAGGAGCATCTCTTCCCGCGGATCTTGTACTGACGGCGTCTTCCCGCAGGTCTCTGAGTGTGAGCAGCGTGTCGTCCGTCTCCAGCGGTTCGTCCTCCAGTAGTTCTGTGCGCAGCGCCGACTCCGATGACATGTACGCCGATCTCGCCAGCCCCATCTCCTCCGCCAGCTCCCAGTCTCCCATCCCTTCACAGCCGAAGAAGGAGAAAGGTAAGCCCCCCCGGGGGGGTTATAGTTACGGGGCGTCCCCTTATAATAGTATCACTGTCTGCGTTCTCCACCGCCGAGTGATTATGTTGTTTAATCTGATTGTAGCCTCTGAAAAAAACAAAAAGGACGACCAGCGGCTTAAGGAGGAGAAACGGCCCCGTGATCCCACCGCCACTCAGCCGCCAAAAGCCGCTCCTGCAAAACTGCCGAAACCCATCAGTGGCAGCAAAATTGCTCCTCCGCTCCCAGCTGCACCCCAAATCCAGAGCGGCTTCAGCGCCCACAAGGACATCAAACTGACACTACTGAGCAAGGTGATGTAACCCTACGATTCTCCCTCCGCGGGGGAAGGCTCCTCGTCTATATTCCATTATTAACCAGAGCGGATATGCACAGCGAGGCTCCTGGGCATCCGGTCAGACAGAAGGGGGCTACAGGGAGGAAGCCCTAGGCCGTAGTTGCTGGCTCCCACCCTTGTGACGGACCAGCAAGTAGGAGACCGGTGACCGCTGGGACAGACTTCAGACAAGTAGTTGCAGTGGCCGTTGGCTCCTAATGACCATGACTATATCTGCGTCCGGCGGCCGCCTGCTACATCACTAGATGCGCCCGAGTCTGGGATGGCCGGGTGACCATTCGTTGTGGGAGACGTAACAATGACCTTATTATGATAACCGTTCTCATAGGTCGTGCATGTCCGATTTATCCGAAACCTTCTGCCTCCTGCAGCTGCTGCGCCGCGGTTTACCGCTCATTCCCAGCGGCGGATTTTGTGTATTTTTTACAGACGTAATACGGAGCGCATGGAACGCTGTTGGTTTACATTGTATTCTGACATGCCGTTTTCATGTCCTATTTTCTGTATTACGGACCAATAGCGCCCTGTGGGAGCGGTAAAATAACGCAGTGAGTACGTACGAAGCCGGCCTAAAATGAGAGTAACATCAATGGGTCCTCCTTGTGTTTTTTCTTATGAAGTGGTTACGCTCACAAAAAAAAAAACGTACGGGACGCACGTGCATGCGGTAACAACGGTGCGACTTACACACCCGTGTGCACGTACTACTCGCCGCTGATCCCATGCTCTGACATCCAGGGGGCGCTGCCTGGTATCTGCAGTGAGGGGGGGGCTGATGGGGTGTTTAACTTGTAACAACGGCTCAAAATGCTTTAAAAAGGAGCAAAAAGTAACAAATTTGTACTTTTAGCAGGAGGGATTGTTTTGACCCTATAAGCAGGTTTAGTGCGTGAGACCCCCGCGGATCACAACTCTTATCATTGTATCTCCATCTACAGGGCACTGACAAGGGGAGCCGGAAGCGCTATGAGCCGTCAGACAAGGATCGTCTGACCTCGCCCCCGGCTAAGAAAGCCAACATTTCTCCTGAACGAGGTGAGCAATGGGACTGGGGGGAGCGGGCTGCCGTAATCATGGGGGGGCACTGCCGTAAGGGGGGGCGGAGCGCTGCCGTAATGATGGGGGGGGGGGGGCGGAGCGCTGCTGTAATGATGGGGGGGCGGAGCGCTGCTGTAATGATGGGGGGGCGGAGTGCTGCTGTAATGATGGGGGGGCGGAGCGCTGCTGTAATGATGGGGGGGCGGAGCGCTGCTGTAATGATGGGGGGGCACTGCCGTAATAGGGGGGGTGGGGGAGCGCTGCCGTGATGGGGGGGTGCTGCTGTAATGATGGGGGGGGCACTGCCGTAATGGGGGGCGGAGCGCTACCGTAATGATGGGGGGGCGGAGCGCTGCCGTAATGATGGGGGGGCACTGCCGTAATAGGGGGGTGGGGGAGCGCTGCCGTGATGGGGGGGTGCTGCTGTAATGATGGGGGGGTGCTGCTGTAATGATGGGGGGGGGCACTGCCGTAATGGGGGGCGGAGCGCTGCTGTAATGGGGGGGGCGCTGCCGTAATGGGGGGTGCACTGCAGTAGGTATGGCGTAGCGGTCTCCTTTAGATGTATGTGGTAGATGCTTTGTGGTAAGGGTGAGCGAGAAGGTAAAGACGACTTGTTAGTCGTTCAGTTAGTGAACGAGAATCCCAACGAATCGTCTAGAAGCTGCTCCAGTGTGGAGGTCTGAGTGTAAACTGTAGCGGCGTAGGGGCTGAGAGGATCCGGGTTCCCCTGTGACTCTCCTGTGATCGCCGATCGCCCAGCAGGGGGGGGGGGGTTCACTTACTATTTCCAAGATGACCAAATAAAATGGAAACTTTGTTTTCTTGCTGACACGGAGAATCTGCTGTCTAGACGCCTCGTGGTCCGTGTTATGCGCGGCGGTCTACGTAGAACGGTCATTACACACATTTGTGGTGCCATCATGGAGAGACGTGAAGCATTTGGTTGCCACTTCTGCCTTCTCGGTCTCATTGTATCTGAGCCGCCGTTAGATTTGTCCTTCCAGCTATGATTTGTTAACACTCTGATTTTATCTTCTTCTCTGTGGCAGCCGCGCGAGATCGCAAACCGGTTGGGAAACCGCCATCACCGAAAGCAGATCGCCAGCGGCTGCCCAATCCAAAGCCTTCCCCCACTCAGCCAGACAGGTAAGTGAAGGGTTAAAGGAGCTTCTCAAGACACAAATCACTGGCTGTCTGTTATTGCAGCTCCGTCCTGTTCACTTCAAGGCAGTTGAGCTGCAATACCAGACACAACCTGTGCACGGGCGTGGCGCTGTTTCTGGGAGAAAGCAGCCATGCTTTTCTTGTTTTAAATCCTGGCCCATTCCTTTTTGTCCCCCCACCCCTCCCCCCACACCACCCCCTCACACCTTTTGATGGCGGGGCCTTCTATATGGCAGGACAGTGGACAACTTACTAATAAATGCATTTGCTAGTTCACCCCGCTTTCTTGTTCACCATCCTAGTCTTGCCATGTGCTACAAATGCCACCGCCTCAGGGGCACGGGACGCCTTCCACCAGCACCTAGCGTTAGCATCCTTCACGATGGAGAGGAAACTGGCGCAGAGTGTCGCAGTGGGAGGAGCTGAGTCATTTGTAAAGGCCCATTTACACTGGCCGATCGCTAAAAAATCGGTGATCGTTTTAGCGATAATTGGTGCGTGTAAATGTGCGCCCATCATCCGCTTTTCGGGCACTGCTGGCTGATCCTTACATTCAGTCCAACCTAAAAATCTTCACTTTTTTCAGTAGTTCTCCATGGGGAGTGCTGAGGGCATTGTTTACCCGTGGAGAACAAAGGATCTGAGTGCAGATAAGAGCTAACCGCAATCAGGAAGGCCTCATTTGCATACATAATTGGTACTTAAGAAGCTACTAAATACTTTATGCAAAATGCTGGCTCAGAGCTGTCACTGATCATCTGCTGGTGTAAGACAGACTCCTGTGCTGCGGTGCGATATGCAGTGAATGGCCAGCAGGGCGCGGCTCAGGAGACGGTGCAGGAATGCGGATATGACGCATATAGTATATACACGGCGGTGGAACATGTGCATATCAGGTGGTCCGCGAGAGGACGATGAGCAACCCTGTTTATAGCTGCGGGTTTGTTACAATTGTATCCAGCTGGAGGACATTCTCTGGCCGGCCTGAAAACTCCAGTCATTTGCATGTTACCTGCACTGACACACTGTAACAGAAACCTAAGCTAGGAGGGCTTTGTGCTGCTGATGTGTTTAGCTGATCAGCCGTGATAATCCTTGGACGCATTGCCACAAACCCTCCGCTGTGAGAAGCTTTAGTTCCGCCTCTGGTTGTAACTAAGAGACGTTTTGTGGATTTGCCAGTAAATTTGCGTCTTTTCTCCTGCAGGAAACGTCCGGCTTCTCCTCCACAGAAAGGATCGAGCAAAGTCACCAGCGTCCCAGGGAAAGCCCTGGAGGCGGCCCCCTCGGCCCCCGCCGCCAAAACCGGCAAAGCCAGCACCTTATCCCGCAGAGAGGAACTCCTCAAACAGCTGAAAGCCGTGGAAGATGCCATCGCCCGCAAGAGAGCCAAAATACCCGGCAAAGTATAGCAGTCGGGCCCCGGGCCCCCGGCTTCTGAGGAGACTTTTTTTTTTTTTTTAGCCTGTTCTATATGAGCGGTTGGAGCCTGCGATTAAATATGGCCACAAGTAAAACAAGGAATCCCGATGCCGAGGAGTAGGAGGATATGCGCAAGAGGAGGGGCTGTCCGCAGACTCAGTGCGACCAATGACCCGCCGTCGCCCTTCCGGAGGATTCGTCATGGCCTGTTTTTTTCCCTCTGGGTTATTTTGTTTTTGGTCTTTCGTCCCGATCCTAAAACTGCTGTAAGTCTCCCTGGATTTCCCTCCAACCCCCCCTAAGACGCCGCGCTCTGCGGTCTCTACCGTCGGGTATCTCCCCGCCCCTTTATTTGACGAGAATTTAGACGTTTTTATTTGTATTAATTTGCCGATTTCAGTCGGTAAAGACCAGAGGGGCGGCAGCGAGCGGCGCGGCGTAAAAGCTGATGCAGCGCTCTTTGGTTGCGATCATCTACCTGCTCATGTTTTGGAGCGGGGGATGGGCAGGTAATTTATCCCTGAAATAAAGTATTTTGATAAAACATTTCAGCCTTTACTTTCTGTCCAATTTGGTATGTAAAATGGCGGGAACAGCAAATCTGAGGCATCATCCACCGCTCAGCGGTTGGGAAAGCTGGGTGGCGGCCCATCTAAGAATCACCCAGCTTTCTCCAGAGCAGAAAACCCAAGAAATAGAAGAGTTTAGGGCAGTTTCATCCAGATCTGTAGTCTTTGCTCGCGTGATGCAGAAGGTGTGGATGCAGGCTGCTCCGAAGGGTGAAGACTCCGCGGTCACATTGCAGCTTCCCCAGGGGCGGACGCAGTAATTAGCTTTGTAGGTGAGTTTGTTGGTTTTCCGTGCAGCCCCTTTCGCAGCGAACACTTATAGTTCACACAAGGCGCAAAATACACGGCTTACAAGCATTGCGGAAATCCAAATTTAGCTTGACCTGCGCTGAGCATCTTCACTGCCAATCCACGAAGTGTGAACATGGGCCACCAGTAGTTGATTGGGGTCCGCCGCTCCAGACCCGCCTCCATCCACTGATTGCCCATTCCGCTATCCAGGGATCATCAGTGGAGGAAGTGAGGGCGCCGGCTTCATAGTGAAATTATTGGGAGCGCTACGATGCTCTTACACGTCCTTCCCAGGACAGAATGTCCGTAACAGGAGCAAGAAGTGCTGCAGCAGCGCACCCACTGACTCCCATGGGAGTGCAGCCAGCGCTTCCTTCCCTCCCAACGTCTGCTGCACTGAATAGCAGGTCAGGCGATCAGCTGATGGATGGGGGCCCAGAGCGGCAGACCCCCATCTATCAACTACTGACGGCCTATCCAGAGGATGAAAGAGCCCCTGCAAAGGAATCTTGTTCAGGTTAGTGTTGGTGCCTCACCACTCTACGTCCCGGGCAGTTATGGAGAAAGGTAACAATCAATGGCCGCCTCTGGCTGGATGCCGGTTCTGTGCCCTCCTCATCCTCGATCTCTGGGAGTCCCATTGACACATTACAACACACCAAACAGGGAAATACCTTTAAACCCCCCCTCTATTTAAAGGGATAGTACTTCCAAACCACTTACAGAAAAACTCAACTAATGGCATACTTTTGGAGCACTTTTCTTTGCTTGTAATGGCCTGAACTTCAGGTCTTTTTCCATTTTAGTTTTTGGTGGTTTTCAAGTTTAGCAGAGAAGCCTATAAAAAGAAGGCCGCCTGGAGCGGAGAAGAATGCAGAGAAGCCTATAGAAAGAAGGCCGCCCGGAGCGGAGAGGAATGTAGAGACTCCTATAGAAAGAAGGCCGCCCGGAGCGGAGAAGAATGCAGAGAAGCCTATAGAAAGAAGGCCGCCTGGAGTGGAGAGGAATGTAGAGACTCCTATAGAAAGAAGACCGCCCGGAGCGGAGAGGAATGTAGAGACTCCTATAGAAAGAAGGCCGCCCGGAGTGGAGAAGAATGCAGAGACTCCTATAGAAAGAAGGCCGCCCGGAGCGGAGAAGAATGCAGAGAAGCCAATAGAAGGAAGGCCGCCCGGAGTGGAGAAGCCTATAGAAGGAAGGCCGCCCGGAGCGGAGAGGAATGCAGAGACTCCTATAGAAAGAAGGCCGCCTGGAGCGGAGAAGAATGTAGAGAAGCCTATAGAAAGAAGGCCGCCCGGAGCGGAGAGGAATGTAGAGAAGCCTATAGAAAGAAGACCGCCTGGAGTGGAGAAGAATGCAGAGAAGCCAATAGAAGGAAGGCCACCCGGAGCGGAGAAGCCTATAGAAGGAAGGCCGCCCGGAGCGGAGAGGAATGCAGAGACTCCTATAGAAAGAAGGCCGCCTGGAGCGGAGAAGAATGTAGAGAAGCCTATAGAAAGAAGGCCGCCCGGAGTGGAGAAGAATGCAGAGACTCCTATAGAAAGAAGACCGCCCGGAGCGGAGAAGAATGCAGAGAAGCCTATAGAAAGAAGGCCGCCCGGAGCGGAGAAGAATGCAGAGAAGCCTATAGAAAGAAGGCCGCCTGAAGCGGAGAAGAATGCAGAGAAGCCTATAGAAAGAAGGCCGCCCGGAGTGGAGAAGAATGCAGAGAAGCCTATAGAAAGAAGGCCGCCTGAAGCGGAGAAGAATGCAGAGAAGCCTATAGAAAGAAGGCCGCCCGGAGCGGAGAGGAATGTAGAGACTCCTATAGAAAGAAGGCCGCCCGGAGTGGAGAAGAATGCAGAGACTCCTATAGAAAGAAGGCCGCCCGGAGCCGAGAAGAATGCAGAGAAGCCAATAGAAGGAAGGCCGCCCGGAGCGGAGAAGCCTATAGAAGGAAGGCCGCCCGGAGCGGAGAGGAATGTAGAGACTCCTATAGAAAGAAGGCCGCCCGGAGTGGAGAAGAATGCAGAGACTCCTATAGAAAGAAGGCCGCCCGGAGCGGAGAAGAATGCAGAGAAGCCAATAGAAGGAAGGCCGCCCGGAGCGGAGAAGCCTATAGAAGGAAGGCCGCCCGGAGCGGAGAGGAATGCAGAGACTCCTATAGAAGGAAGGCCGCCCGGAGCGGAGAGGCCTATAGAAGGAAGGCCGCCCGGAGCGGAGAGGCCTATAGAAGGAAGGCCGCCCGGAGCGGAGAGGCCTATAGAAGGAAGGCCGCCCGGAGCGGAGAGGCCTATAGAAGGAAGGCCGCCCGGAGCGGAGAGGCCTATAGAAGGAAGGCCGCCCGGAGCGGAGAGGCCTATAGAAGGAAGGCCGCCCGGAGCGGAGAGGCCTATAGAAGGAAGGCCGCCCGGAGCGGAGAGGCCTATAGAAGGAAGGCCGCCCGGAGCGGAGAGGCCTATAGAAGGAAGGCCGCCCGGAGCGGAGAGGCCTATAGAAGGAAGGCCGCCCGGAGCGGAGAGGCCTATAGAAGGAAGGCCGCCCGGAGCGGAGAGGCCTATAGAAGGAAGGCCGCCCGGAGCGGAGAGGCCTATAGAAGGAAGGCCGCCCGGAGCGGAGAGGCCTATAGAAGGAAGGCCGCCCGGAGCGGAGAGGCCTATAGAAGGAAGGCCGCCCGGAGCGGAGAGGCCTATAGAAGGAAGGCCGCCCGGAGCGGAGAGGCCTATAGAAGGAAGGCCGCCCGGAGCGGAGAGGCCGAGAGAAGGAAGGCCGCCCGGAGCGGAGAGGCCGAGAGAAGGAAGGCCGCCCGGAGCGGGCTGCTGTGCTGAGAAGCACAAATGTTTTACGCTTCGCAGTAGACTCATGTATTGTCTGTCTTGCATCGGTCCGCGCCTGCAAATCTTGAGCCAAAGATGAAAGTGGATTGAAAGGGAAAGGGGAATATTGGCAAGGAGCTCCACTCTACCCTAGGCTGGAATCGCACACCTGGTTTTTGAGACAGCCTGAAAATCCGGAATACGGAGTAAAGGGGAGGCGAACATTTCTCTGGCGGCCGCCCAGAAAACGTCCACTGAGGCTGCAGTGTGGGGATCTATTAAAGGCGCAAAAGTAATTTTCTCATCCGTATATTTGGGGGACATGGTTCAAACGTGGGTGTAGCTGCTGCCATGAGGAGGTGGGCACTGTTAGCTCCTCCTACCAGCTATGCCCCCCCTGCAGGCAACGAAATGACAGACACCAAGCTAAAACTGGCCAGTTTGGTGCCTGCAGACTGCATATAGCTGGTAGGTGAGCCGTTCACACCTTCATACAGAGAGCTGCTCGTGCCGCTCCTCTCTGTTGTTCTCCAGTTCCACCTTAGGACCTTAATTTTGTCCTAAGTGCACTTCACTCGCATCCCTTCGAACCTATGTGAGACATCCCAGCGTGGCATTTTTTGTGGCTTTCGCCTCCATTGCAGCCCTCTTGGCCGAGCCTCCCTTCACTGTACTACACCAGGATACAGTGGCCCACCAAAGGTTGTGTCGTCGTTGCACATCGGTGAGGACTTATCCGAGGACGCGCTCCACATGCTCAGTTTGGCTCGCGCTCTGAGAATCTGTTTGACTCGTATTTTTACTTTCAGACGCTCGGACTTCCTTTTCTTTATACACCTGTACAGAATCTTACAAGGTTGACCCTTTTGCATCCTCTGACGGCTCTCGGTCGGCGTGTTTTGCACGTATGCCGTTTTACATATTTTTCCCACCCCCGGGCACTGCTCTAGAACATTCCATGGTCCAAGCTGTGTCCCCCAATGACACTAATGAGAAAGTGAGATTTCTGTACTCTTGTAAAGTCTTTTCCTCCTCTCGGTTATTGGGGGACGCGGCACCCACCCAGATTTCTCCTATTTTGAGCCTTGTTGATATCTCCCTCCTTGTTGGCGCGGTTTCCTCGGTTCGCTGCGTTATGTTTAATTCTTCCTGTTTTATACGTTCCACTGCCTGCTGTACCTTTTACATATCCTACTCGGCTGTCCCTACTGCTTGCATACAAACAGGTAAGCTTACCGCCTGGAGGAGGAGCATAGCTGGTAGGAGGAGCTAACAGTGCCCGCCTCCTAGTGGCAACAGCTACACTCACGCTCCAAGCCGTGTCCCCCAATGATACGGATGAGAATTCAGCATTTTGCTGTTATTTTCCCCCAGTGCAGTTACTCCCGGCGCCCGCCTGTTCTGTACAGATGGCCCTCTGGCTGTTGTGTTCCTCCCGTTGCTGCCACTGCCTCCTCCTCCTCGTCCGTCTATCGGTGGTGTTTCTGTTACCGCAGTGGTTTGGCCGTCACTGGATGCCGTCTCTCCTGCACGGATTACTTTATACAGCATTGTTTCCCAACTGCAGTCCTCCGATCCCCAACAGGTCGTGTTTTCAGGATATACTGTAGTAAGAACACCCGAGGCAACGTCTGAGAACCGACAGTAATGATCACCTGTACAGGAAATCCTGACATGACCTGCTGGGGAGCCTTGACTGGAGTTGAGGAACACTTATTCACCATGAAAGTCAATAGGGAATGAGTGGAACCGTGGCACTAAATAAGTTGTGGAAAGTTGAGATGCAAACAATCAGCCATGATGGGTGACGGCCGACAACAGTCCGAAGCCTTCCTTCAGTTGGAAAACTTTGGCCAACCATGGTCGAAATTGCGAGTGTGATGATGGGCCCATTGCAGCTGCTCGTCCGGCGTACTCGAGCCCCGTGGCGTTGGGACTCCCTGATCCTCGGATTACGTGTGTTGAACAGTCCTGCAGGTGGAGTTTTATGGTTCAGTTGCAGCTTTGTTCACGACCGTCGCCCCCTAACGGATTCCTATCAGCGGCGCTGTGGAAACCATGACAATCACAGTTGGCGCTAGTTTGCTTTTCCATTGACTTCCACAATGAGTCGGCGCTCTTTCCCTCGTTTGATTTTGTTCCTTTCTTTTACCTCCTTAATTATTGACTTCTGCATCCTGTTTGATGTCCATAATGGAGGGGACTTCTATTGTCTGCATCGTTTCCTGTCTGTGCCGGCGTGGAGGTTAATGGAAAACTACCGGTGAGCGCAGCCATCTGTTTGTTCCGGAGGAGGACGAGCGCTGGAGAGCTGTGACGATTGATCCCGCTCACTTTATCATTGGGGGTCATCCAGACTCGACAGACGTAGGTAATGTGTGACGTCAGTCGCTGAGCACCATAACGGAGTGGCATGAGGCTTGTGCCCATTGTTAGATCTGAAGATTGTCCATGACCGTCTAAGCCGCTGCAGAATACCAAGCGAATGCGGCTGCGCTGACCTGGAATTTAGATTACACGAAGACGCCCTCATTGTTCTGCCCTCGGGAAGCGTTGCCTGCCCCCAGCCATGTGGAAATGCCAAGTTAGTGGGTCACAGCTATTCCATTGTGTGAGCGGATGACAAACTCTCATTGTTGGCCTTCATTACTGCAGCACGAGGACCTGCGTCTGTGGCCACGGAACAGGAATGGTGGACGGCAAGAATGTCATATCTGGGGCCAGTTGGGCTGTCAGGACATGCTGGGATTTGTAGTGACACAAATGTATATAAAGGTTATAGGGCAAATAGCGCCTTATGACGCCAAAGCTGGTCTCTTCCTGCATCCTCGTGCCAACACGCCACAACTTGTGCCACGGCCAGAAGCGTCTCGTCACAAACGGATTCCCATCCCCAACATCCGGCTGCGCCGCTGGACGCGCTCTTCCCAAGTTTTTAGTGTTTTGTGGCTTTTATCGGGTCAAAAATGCTGCAGAAATGTCTGCAAATCTAGAAATACTTGGCGCTGATTTCCTTCTATGCTGGTTTGAGTAAAGACTGCGCCGGTGTGAAGTGCGCCAAGTGTATTGTGAGGCGCTTAGCGCATCTTGGATCACCTGGTCGCCTCGTCCTGCTTGTGATGGATTTGACTGGCCCCTCCCCCTCCCGTTAAGCTCCACTCACTTTTTCTTTTTTTTAAAAACGTGGCAAGCATAATGGAAAAAGTCAAAAGTTTGAAAACTATTGCAGAAGTAGAACTTACATTTGTGACTGAGTTGTGGCTTGTCGACTTTCCCGAATCTCCCTGTTCGCTCTTTCCAGCGTCCGGCGTGCGCTGCATGCGGGTTCTTTCCTTTTCCTCATTGGCTTCTCTGCAGGAATTGAAATACACAAGATGAAATGTAAAAAAAATATATAAAAAGCACTTTTAAAAATTGCTATAAAACGCGGTTGAATTTTTTATGGCATTTTTTACAAATGCTGAGAAGTTGGCAGTGATGATAGGGATGACATGACAGCAACAACATGCAAGGCAGGAAGTGTTGTCATGGGGTCACTAAAGTGCCTTTGCTCTAGTGGCCTTATTTAGTCTTGCCACATGGCCTCATTTATTACATCTGTCTACCAGAAAAACTGGTCTTGACGACAGCGACCCATCCCCCCCCCCCCCTCCCCAAATAAAGCTGGAGCCAGTACAGTTCCTGCGGGCAGTAAGGCCGGTCTTCAGTGTCGCAGCTAGTCACATCTCGCAGCGGCCACCCGAAGCTTTCTGGGGTCTTTTTGTTTAAATACTTTATTGAATTTTCCAAGATATGAAGAAATGCTCCCCCCCCCCCCCCATTACATGAAATCCATTGATCACACTTTTACCACCTTCTCTACATTGCTGTATCTGCAGGACTGAGGACCCCAAAGCAGCGTCCCCCCCCCCCCCCCCACTGACTGTGTCCAGACCTCTCTGCCGAGAATGGATGGAATTAGTGCGACATCGAGCGGTTAGCGCCGAAGCCCGAGTCCAGGGGCGCTCGGCTATCTCCCCCATAAGTTCCCCGATTTGCGCCCCGCTGCTTCTGAGAACGGCCAGTTTGCCTTTTCTATAGACTCGCTTGTTGGTTTGTCATCTCGCCAGCGTTGCGCCATCGGCTTCCATTTAAAGCATTTCTGCTCTTGCCGGCATTCGCCCTCTTCCATGGGGCATCGACAACCGCTGCTATTAACGAGCGGTACGACTTCGGGCGGAATCTGTTTCGGTCACCGCCACATCACATGGATCAATCCGGCGGTTGGTACTTCTGAGGCGACGTGGCGAATCTCTGATATCGTGCATCCGTGTACTTGGGGTGAACGATGCAACGGGATTGCTTGCAGGATGTCCCGCGCCCGTAGCGCTCAGCTTCATGCAGTGCTTCCGCCGCTTCTGTCGCCAGTGAGCGGGCAGCATTGTAGGCCATTTCACTGCCCGCAGATGTACATAGGGGGTGGTTTAAGAAGGGATTAAGCAGCACTGCAGGGGTTAAATGGGGCTTGTGCAGTGCCTGCCCCCTTAAGGTTTCCTGCTCCGGGGGATCTTTGGGGTGCTCCTTTGGGGGGGAGGATCAGTCTGCTGGGGAGCGGGAGCCCCCTTTTCAGTGTTAGGCACTTCTTTCTCTTTTTAGCTTTCTGTCAAGTACGTTTTTAATGTCCCGTTTGACGGAGGTTGTATTTTGGTAGGGAGGACCCACGCACTGGTGACAGGGTAGCCATGCGGGCCTCCGCGCCTACTGCTGGTCGCACGCTGTTAAACCTCTGCTGCTTGTTTGGAATCATTCACTTATATATTTAGAAATAATAAAGCTAATAAAGTCCAGTCCAAAACTTCTATGAAGTTGTGGCCAACAGGCTCCACCCACTCCATGTCGGCCGACGGGCTCCACCCACTCCATGTCGGCCGACGGGCTCCACCCACTCCATGTCGGCCGACGGGCTCCACCCACTCCATGTCGGCCGACGGGCTCCACCCACTCCATGTCGGCCGACCGGCTCCACCCACTCCATGTCGCCCGGCAGGCTCCACCCACTCCATGTCGGCCGACCGGCTCCACCCACTCCATGTCGGCCGACCGGCTCCACCCACTCCATGTCGGCCGGCAGGCTCCACCCACTCCATGTCGGCCGGCAGGCTCCACCCACTCCATGTCGGCCGGCAGGCTCCACCCACTCCATGTCGGCCGGCAGGCTCCACCCACTCCATGTCGGCCGTCCGGCCCCAGCCTCGTCATGTCGGCCGTCCGGCCCCAGCCTCGTCATGTCGGCCGTCCGGCCCCAGCCTCGTCATGTCGGCCGTCCGGCCCCAGCCTCGTCATGTCGGCCGTCCGGCCCCAGCCTCGTCATGTCGGCCGACCGTCCCCGCCCGCTTCATGTCGGCCGACCGGCTCCACGCACTTTATGGAACAATATTTATTTAAAGAAATGCTGCCTTCCAATAGGTGGCGCTACAGAGGTATTGTTTCATCTTCTTTATTTGAATATTTCCCAGATGAGCATGCATGGCCTCATAAGTCGCCTCACTCACCACCTTGGTGCTCTCCTTAAGGAGAGATGTTACTCCTTTAAACACTGTAACAATTAATGCAAAAACGGTTGTAACGTTCATGGCATTTATTCAGAATATTGAGAAAATATCCATAGTACAGGGGAAAAAGTAAGTGAACCCTTGAATTTAATAATCAGTGTATTCACTTTAATTGCAATCATCTCCACCAACCATTTCCTGGAGCTGTAAATAAGACTTGCACAACGTTAAGGAGGAATTTTAAACCTTTCCTCCCTGCAAATGTTTCAGTTCATTATTATTTCTGGGATGCCTTGTGTGCACAGCCATCTTCAGGTAATGCCACAGCATCTCCATGTGAGTAAGGTCAGGACCATTCCAAAACACAAATCTTTTTCCACTCTTCTTTAGTAGGTTACTTGTTGTCTCTTCAGCTTGAGGTCCTGAACGGCCGCTCTCGCATCCTCCTGTAAGATGTCCTGACCCACCTTGTGATCATGGAGGGATGACTTCTAAGGCTTCCAGGCCCTGAGGGGCAAATCCATCTAAAAACCATGATCCTCCCTCCACCACATGCACCAAACCATGATGCTCCTTCGCAGCTGGATGAGGTTTTAATGTTGGTCTTTTTCCTCCATTTCATTGTGCATTTACCCCTTTTGTAGAATATTCCCCAGAAGCATTCTGGAACATTCAGGTGGTCTCGCGTAAACCTGCAAATACTATTAGAATTGCCTCCATACTGTCACTGAACAAGATCAGCATTACCAATAATACCGCCTGGTCATGATGACCTATTACCACCACACAGTCACGGAATACCACCATACTGCGGCATCAAAAACTCCAAGCAAAGACCAATACAGTCACCATATATACCAGCTGGGACGCTGCAGACCGCGTAAGCCATTAAATTAGAGTAGCCTCCGGTGATCATTGGTAACTTCCTGTCTGAGTGGAGTTGTATAATTTTCCCTTCTCCATCTGACCCAGACCACCATGATGGCTTCTTACAGTCACAACTTTTCTATACAGAATGATACACAGACATCTTTGGCTCTTCACTTTTCCAGTGTCCTTCCTACTTTTCCCATATTTAAACATAATCTACCCATCTACAGTGCTCCAGGTAGTAATAATGCCACCCACGCAACAGAAGAAACTGAAAATTTACTATTAAGGCAGATAGAAGAGGAGTCAAACCGCAACAAAGTAATTATCATCGGGGGCTTTAATTATCCGGATATAATATGTGAAAATGAGACCTGCAAATCTCACAGGGGTGATAAGTTCTTGAGAGTAATTAAATATAAGTGTCTGAACCAACTGGTGCAGAAACCAACTAGAGGGAGGGCCATTCTGGGCTTAGTACTAACTAACAAACCAGACCGAATAAAGGGGGTGCAGGTTGAGGGGCACTTGGGGAACAGTGACCACAATATAATCAACTTCCAGCTGTCATTCAATAAGAAGCCTTATCAGGGAGCGACAAATAAACTAAACTTTAGTAAAGCAACATGTGATCAGCTTAGAACTACTATCTGTAACATTAATTGGGTCAACATCCTCAAAAATATCAGTACAGAGGACAAATGGGAGGAGTTTAAAAGGATCCTAATCACCTCATGTGAGCAGTTCATACCCTTTAGAAATAAAAGAATCTCAAGTAGAAGGAAACCAATGTGGCTCGACAAGACGGTAAGGGGGGCAATAAACGAAAAAAAGAAAGTGTTCAAACTACTAAAGCAAGAAGGCAGCGAAGAAGCGCTAAAATCATACAGGGAAAAAAACAAAATATGTAAGGAAAAGATCAAAACTGCCAAGGAGGAGGCAGAAAGACTGATCGCCAAAGAGAGCAAAAACAACCAGAAACTATTCTTCAACTATATTAACAGCAAAAGGATTTGCACTGAGAGCGCTGGCCCTTTAACAAATAATGCAGGAGAAATCATTGAAGATAATGGAGGGAAGGCAAATCTATTAAATAGTTTCTTCTCAAGTGTATTCATCATGAACGAAAAGGAAATGCCAGACGAGATGCAGGGGAATAAAATGAACCCCTTGCAAAATATGTCATACCTAACGCAGGAGGAAGTGCGGAACAGGTTAAAGAAGATTAAAATCGATAAATCGCCAGGCCCAGATGGAATACACCCAAGGATACTAAGGGAACTAAATGATGAGTTAGCTAGGCCGCTATAGCTAATATTTCTAGACACTATCAAGACCGGTGTAGTACCATTGGATTGGCGCATTGCCAACGTGGTTCCAGTTTATAAAAAGGGGACCAAAAGTGAGCCTGGTAACTACAGGCCGGTAAGTCTCACTTCAGTAACAGGAAAAATTTTCGAGGGGGTTCTGAGAGACGCCATCGATGAGCACCTCAAGGAGAACAACGGAATAACTCCTCACCAGCATGGATTCATGAGGGGTCGATCATGTCAGACCATCTGATCAGCTTCTACGATGAAGTAAGCTCTAAGCTGGACCTGGGAGAGTCTATTGATCTCGTATATCTGGACTTCTCTAAAGCATCTGACACCGTGCCGCATAATAGGCTAATATACAAAATGAGACAGCTCGGATTGGGTGAAAACGTGTGTAAGTGGGTAAGGAACTGGCTCAGAGATAGAAAGCAGAGGGTGGTAATAAATGGTGCGTACTCTGATTGGACCACAGTCACTAGTGGGGGCCATAGGGTTCAGTATTGGGTCCCATTCTGTTTAATATATTTATCAATGACCTGATAGAGGGGCTGCACAGTAATATATCAATATTTGTAGATGATACAAAATTATACATTATAATTAATGCAACGGAGGACAATGTGCGGCTACAAACGGACCGAGATAAGCCGGGGGCTTGGGGGGGGGGGGGGGGGGGAAATGAAGGTCAATGTTGAAAAATGTAAGGTTCTGCATATGGGCAGGAGGAACGGATGTCACCAATATACACTAAATGGGGTACTGCTAGGGAAAAGATCTGGTGTACTAGTGGGCTGTAGACTTAACTGGAGCAACCAATGCCAGTCAGCTGCTGCAAAAGCTAATAAAGTCTTGGGGTGCATTAAAAGAGGTATAGGGGCGAGGGTGAGAACATTATCCTCCCACTATATAAGGCACTTGTCAGGCCCCACATGGAATACTGCGGACAGTTCTGGTCACCGGGGCTCAGGAAAGATGTTACAGTGCTGGAGGGGGTACAAAGAAGGGCAACTAAACTAATACATGGAATGACGGGACTGGAATACCCAGAGAGGCACCAAAACTGGGACTATTCAACCCGGAATAAAGACGGCTAAGGGGTGATCAAATAACTCTGTATAAATCCATGAGGGGACGATACAAGGATCTCTGCCATGATCTGTTTATACCCAGGACCACGACGGTAACAAGAGGGCATCCGCTACATCTAGAGGAAAGCAGGTTTCATCACCAACATAGACGGGGGTTCTTTACTGTAAGAGCAGTGAGACTGTGGAACTCTCTGCCTGAGGACGTGGTGACGGCAGGATCCATAGAGGAGGTTAAGAGGGACTAGATGTCTTTCTGGAGAGGAAGGATATTACAGGATATAAATATTAGGTTAATTGTTAATCCTGGTATACAGGCAGGTAGGAACTATTAGGGGTTGGTCCAGGGAACAGTCTGATGGCCATTAGGGAGTCGGGAAGGAATTTTTCCCCAAAAGGGCTAATTGGCTTCTGCCTCTTGGGGTTTTTTGCCTTCCTCTGGATCAACAACACATTAGGATAGACAGGCTGGACTAGATGGACATTGTCTTCATTCGGCCTTATGAACTATGTTACTATGTTACTCTGATGCACCACACTGTATTAGTATCCCCCTTTTTGTGCCCCCTGTAGGTGTCGCATAGTGATGCTGATTGTGACTCCCACATTTAGTAATAATACTACTAACTGGGAAATATTGTCCCCTTATAAACAAGTAATAAAAGCCATACTCGCCTCCCTTGTCGCTCCCCTACTGACCTCCGGGATGTGCGATCATGTGACAAGCACCCAAAATCTCTGCTGTCAACCGCCAGCCTTAGCATTCAGGAGAGCGGGGAATGTCCATGGCGATTACGTGTGTTTGTCACCTAATCGCGGGGGACAGAGGCTGGGAGCAGCACAGGAGGGGAGCGCGGCCTTTATCTTATAAAACATGCTTTAGTTTATTATTTTTTAAGTCAGGGGGACCCAAGTGCTGCGCCTGACCCATCAGCCCGGGCCCCTTTACCCCTCTTGGTCCTTGTGCACGGAATGTCTGCTCCTGCTCCGTGCTGTCCTTCCATGATCCCCATTCACAGTCAGTGGGCAGAGGTCTCCGCAGTCTGCAGGGTCTTCTGTAGGTCCATTGCTGTTCCTCTTGGGTTCTTTCTTCTGTCTTACTGGATTGCCCGTTGTGCTCTTGGAGTGATATAACAGGAAGCTCCTGGAGAGAGTAGAACAGTCCTGAATGTCCCCATCTGCAGATAATAACCGGGGATTGATGGACACCCAGGTCTTTAGCTTTTGGAGCCTTTTCCAACTTCATGTGTCTCTATAGCATGTCTTCTGAGAGTAGTTTTGTATCGAGGCACGGCCCACACTGACCAATCACTGAGAAGATCCAATGTCAGGAACCAGGCTCTGTGTGCCTTTTATTTAATGGGCGAAGCACAAGTGAAATTAGCCCTTGGAGAAGCCATTAACAAAGAGGTTCACTTACTTTTGCTCACTGCACTGTGGACGATCACAGTAAAGGGCATGAACAGTACAACTCCCTGTATATTATACGTTACATTGTGTTTATCTGTAATTGGGACTTTGGTTGTATCCAAGGCAGAACTCCAGGGTAGTGAAGGGGGTTCACTTACCTCTCGGGCCACTGTAGAACATCGCCCCGCTTTCCTGGAAAGACGCCAAAGACTTGTATTTACGGGGGACGGATTTCCTTTTCTCTTGTACATTTTTCTGTTGTTTTGGGGCTTTTGTGGATTTCCAGTTTCGTTTGTTTAGTCATTTTTATCGATTTTGTGGGTTTTTCTGTCGCATGATTTAATAAACCAAAATGTCCTAATTGTTTGTCTTGCAGTCAGTCACTTGATTGGAAATTCTTCTTGTCTCAGGGCTGCAGGGTGATTCCATGAAGCCGTGTGGGGGACAGTGCAGCCTGCAGGCAGCGGCCAGACTTACACATCACTGGCGGAGGAAGCAATTATAAATAGCCGAGGTGTTGCAGGCAGCAAAAGGAATGCGGCAAGTTCTGTCATCCAACGCTTCACCTGCCACGAGGAAGTAGGATGAGTAGAAAATCAAACTTCCCTTTACGTAGGGAGGCGGAGATTTGTCCTCACCTGGATTTTCCGAGGGAGGATTCAGGTTTGTATATAAAAATGTCAGAGTGTGAGGACCAAAGCAGAACTCGAGCAAGCATCCAACCCCAGACCAAAGTATTCCACCTGCAGCACCAGCAAGACTCGGGGAGAAGCGAGCAGCCACCATGAACAGTCTGGTAAGCAGTTCTGTCCATGGACATCGTTCTATGTGCAATACTCTGCAGTGGCCCCAGCGGGACTCCCATAGCCGGGCAGTGTACACGCTCTAAGCACCGAGATGGATTCTGACCATCCTGTTTTGCATAGCCAGCAATGCACATAGTGACATCTACAGGCTGCAAGCGGTATTGCATGACAGAAATATTTCTGCAAAATGCCTTGTGCTCATGCTATATTTTCTATGATGCACATTTTGGCCTCTAGTGGCTGTCAGCAGTATTGCGGCAGAAGATTTTATCCAGATCTTTTCTGTACATGTAATATACTTCGAATTGGTGCAGATTGTATGTTTTTGGTGCTGTCTCATCTGATCCATTGATAGAACTTTCCAACAAGAGAAATGAATGTATTAAGTGAATGAAGAATTTCTATTCATTGTATTATTTCTGCTTCTTTTTCCAGTGGGTCGTCTTATTGTTGGCTGTTTGCTCTATCCATATCTGCAATGCAAAGCATTCCAAGTCAAAGAACCACCATCATGGCCACCATAACCCTGAGAACACCTACTGCTTCAGTGAAGAAGACCTAGAAGACTCCCCATCAATGGTTGTGAATCATTTTGTTAGCAGCAAAATGCACTGGGACAGATACTCAGCAGTGAACATGGTGCCAAGGCTGGAGGAGGCTGAGAGGAGAAGTCAAAGACGCAGGAGAGCCTCAGGAGACACCTGTCCACAAATGAATACACTGGAACAAGGGAAAGCTTTGAATGAACGCTCCATCTCACCATGGACCTACCGGTACGTATCATCCATAGAATTCAATATAAACCACGTCTCCTTTATAGTGGAGGCTTTAGCAGGTTAAAGCCTGGGATTGGGTAGTAGCATTAGAGTTGTCACATTGGTTTTCACCCCAGGTGATCCTATGACCAATGTTTCTTCACATAGTCCGGCCTTCATCGATGTTGATGGGTCTTCTAAGTCCATAATAAAATAAGGGGTTAATCTTGTTTGGTGAGTTACAAGTCTTGGCACTTTTGACGCATAGAACCAGTGATGGCTGTCGGAGCATGCTAGTAGTTGTAGTATAAGACCATTTCTGTCATAGAAGGGTTAACTGGTCACATGATCACTCATATCCTACATGTCATGTTCACAGGATTGACAATGATGAGAGTCGTTATCCACAGAAGTTGGCATTCGCTCACTGTCTCTGCGATCACTGCATCAGCTCTGAATCTGGCAGAGAGACATCATCCTTGAACTCCGTGCTGGTCAAGCAAACGATGCTGATACTCCGCAAGAGGAGCTGTCCGTACGAGGCCACCTTGTCCACCTTCATGCTGGAATACATCAGCGTCCCCGTGGCATGCACCTGCTCCGTGCCGCGATACTAGGACTGCAGTGCTCCTATGGAGAGCTCGTCCTAAAGCCGAACTAGATGCCCGCTTGTGACCGTGTCACACTAAGTTTGTTTGTTTTAGAACATTGCTGTCTTGGGGCTCATGCACACGGCGTATGCGAGTCGCACCCGATATTCTTAAGGAGAAGGCCTGCTTCATCAGGCACAACTGGAGTAACGGTGAGCAGAATGTACGGTGTGCTACCTTGTATTCATTAGTAGCAGCCAGAGGTTCCATTGTTACATCCGCTACAACTGAAGCAACAATGGAACAGAATTTATTGTGTTGCCTCTCTCTTACTGATGAATAGCAGGGGACACGCTGTACAATCTGTTACATTGTTACCTCAGTTGTAGTGGATGTAACAATGTAACCTCTCTCTTACTGATGAATAGCAGGGGACACGCTGTACAATCTGATACATTGTTACCTCAGTTGTAGTGGATGTAACAATGTAACCTCTCTCTTAATGATGAATAGCAGGGGACACGCTGTACAATCTGTTACATTGTTACCTCAGTTGTAGTGGATGTAACAATGTAACCTCTCTCTTAATGATGAATAGCAGGGGACACGCTGTACAATCTGTTACATTGTTACTTCAGTTGTAGCGGATGTAACAATGTAACCTCTCTTACTGATGAATAGCAGGGGACACGCTGTACAATCTGATACATTGTTACTTCAGTTGTAGCGGGTGTAACAATGTAACCTCTCTTACTGATGAATAGCAGGGGACACGCTGTACAATCTGATACATTGTTACCTCAGTTGTAGCGGATGTAACAATGTAACCGCTCTCTTACTGATGAATAGCAGGGGACACGCTGTGCATTCTGATACATTGTTACCTCAGTTGTAGCGGGTAGAGCACGGTCTTCTCCTAAACGTGTTGCACCATTATATGTTCATTGCATCGATGATAAAAAAGCTTGACTTCACACCGTTGAATCTGAATCTTTGATATTGGCTGGCAACAGCTTTTATGGCGGACCTGGATAGTCGGGAGGCTTCTGGTGGTCCCTGAGCCCCTCGCTGCAGGAGGTGCCTTGTTTTTATTTGACCACATATTGCACTTGGACTAAGGTGCTTTTTTCCTCTTGGCTATTTGATTCCAGTCTGTGATACGGACCAGAATAGCACATGATGCAATTTTGTTAATGCGGACCATAGGTGTATATAGCCCTATTGGCTGTAACGGGTCCATGTGTCGTCTGTGAAGTACATGGACGGCACACGGACCGAATTGATGGCGTGTGCATGAGCCCTTATTACCTTGTTGATGGCCTTTCTTATGAAGGCACGCCCGGCTCCTATGGGATGCCCCTGCTACATAAGAATTCTGGGAGCTAGTAAAGCGATTCCCTGCTAATCACCTTAATGCCCCGAGACGAGGGCCCAGGGGGTCTCTGCTGTTCTGCCTTTATGGCAGATTCACATTTTTGCATCCCAGATGATTTGCAGGTCGCATTCATTCTACAACAATTCTGTACATTTATGGTCTGCAGCTGCTGTCGAACTACAACTCCCAGAATATTGTACAGCCTAAGGCCCACAGTATGATCTCCATTTTAGGAAAGCCCATAAGTGGTTACTGCTATAATATAGCTCATTCTGTAATGATATTTATGTCTACTCGCCCCCCTGGATCCGTGTTTGGGGGTTCAGCCGTTATACTCTGAATTTGATGCATATTTATTTAATATTTATTATTTAATTTTGGAGACAAAGAAAGTTTGTATTAATATTATTATTTATTGTTGTTTCTCATGTTTTAATGGCGCGTTGCTGCGAACAAGTAAAGAATGTTTTTGACCATCTTATATTTAAATATTTAATATTTGTGAACTGTTAAAAAATAAAGATTGTGAAAAAAAATTAATTGTGCAAAGTTTATATATAGAATGAGAGACGTTGTACCGTGTGGTGTGTATATATATATATATGTGTGTGTGTGTGTGGGCCGCCCTACATTGTATCCATCATGCACAGCGCCACGCCGCCCTACATTGTATCCCTCATCCCCACAGCACCTCCCCGCCCTACATTGTATCCCTCATCCACAGCACCGCGCCGCCCTACATTGTATCCCTCATCCACAGCACCGTGCCGCCCTACATTGTATCCTTCATCCACAGCACCGCGCCGCCCTACATTGTATCCTTCATCCACAGGGCCGCGCCGCCCTACATTGTATCCCTCATCCACAGCACCGCCCTACATTGTATCCCTCATCCACAGGGCCGCGCCGCCCTACATTGTATCCCTCATCCACAGCACCACGCCGCCCTACATTGTATCCTTCATCCACAGGGCCGCGCCGCCCTACATTGTATCCATCATCCACAGCACTGCACCACCCTACATTGTATCCCTCATCCACAGCACCGCGCCGCCCTACATTGTATCCTTCATCCACAGGGCCACGCCGCCCTACATTGTATCCCTCATCCACAGCACCGCGCCGCCCTACATTGTATCCTTCATCCACAGCACCGCCCTACATTGTATCCCTCATCCCCACAGCACCACGCCGCCCTACATTGTATCCTTCATCCACAGGGCCGCGCCGCCCTACATTGTATCCATCATCCACAGCACTGCACCACCCTACATTGTATCCCTCATCCACAGCACCGCGCCGCCCTACATTGTATCCTTCATCCACAGGGCCGCGCCGCCCTACATTGTATCCCTCATCCACAGCACCGCGCCGCCCTACATTGTATCCTTCATCCACAGGGCCGCGCCGCCCTACATTGTATCCCTCATCCACAGCACCGCGCCGCCCTACATTGTATCCTTCATCCACAGGGCCGCGCCGCCCTACATTGTATCCCTCATCCCCACAGCACCACGCCGCCCTACATTGTATCCTTCATCCACAGCACCGCGCCGCCCTACATTGTATCCATCATCCACAGCACTGCACCACCCTACATTGTATCCCTCATCCACAGCACCGCGCCGTCCTACATTGTATCCCTCATCCACAGCACTGCGCCGCCCTACATTGTATCCCTCATCCACAGCACCATGCCGCCCTACATTGTATCCGTCATCCACAGCACCTCCCCACCCTACATTCTATCCCTCATCCACAGCACCGTGCCGCCCTACATTGTATCCCTCATCGACAGCGCAGCGCTGCCCTACATTGTATCCCTCATCCACAGCGCAGCACCACCCTACATTGTATCCCTCATCCACAGCACGGCGCCATCCTGCATTGTATCCCTCATCCACAGCGCAGCGCCACCCTACATTGTATCCCTCATCCACAGCACCACGCCACCCTACATTGTATCCCTCATCCACAGCACCGCACCACCCTACATTGTATCCCTCATCCACAGCACCGCACCACCCTACATTGTATCCATCATGCACAGCACCGCGCCGCCCTACATTGTATCTCTCATCCACAGCACCGCACCACCCTACATTGTATCCCTCATCCACAGCACTGCGCTGCCCTACATTGTATCCCTCATCCACAGCGCTGCGCCATCCTGCATTGTATCCCTCATCCACAGCGCAGCGCCACCCTACATTGTATCCCTCATCCACAGCACCACGCCACCCTACATTGTATCCCTCATCCACAGCACCGCACCACCCTACATTCTATCCCTTATCCACAGCGCCACACCGCCCTACATTCTATCCCTTATCCACAGCGCCACACCGCCCTACATTGTATCCCTCATCCACAGCACCTCCCCACCCTGCATTGTATCCCTCATCCACAGCGCAGCGCCACTCTACATTGTATCCCTCATCCACAGCGCAGCGCCACTCTACATTGTATCCCTCATCCACAGTGCAGCGCCACCCTACATTGAATCCCTCATCCACAGCACCATGCCACTCTACATTGTATCCCTCATCCACAGCGCTGCACCGCCCTACATTGTATCCCTCATCCACAGCACCTCCCCGCCCTACATTGTATCCCTCATCCACAGCACCGCGCCACCCTACATTGTATCCCTCATCCACAGCACCTCCCCGCCTTATATTGTATCCCTCATCCACAGCACCGCACCGTCCTACATTGTATCCCTCATCCACAGCACAGCGCCGTCCTACATTGTATACCTCATCCACAGCACCACGCCGCCCTACATTGTATCCCTCATCCACAGCACAGCGCCGTCCTACATTGTATACCTCATCCACAGCACCACGTTTCCCTACATTGTATCCCTTATCCACAGCACCGCACCACCCTACATTGTATCCCTCATCCACAGCACCGCGCCACCCTACATTGTATCCCTCATCCCCACAGCACCTCCCCGCCCTACATTGTATCCCTCATCCACAGCACCGCGCCACCCTACATTGTATCCCTCATCCACAGCACCATGCCGCCCTACCTTGTATCCCTCATCCACAGCACCATGCCATCCTACATTGTATCCCTCATCCACAGTATTGCTTCGCCCTACATTGTATCCCTCATCCACAGCACCGCGCCACACTACATTCCATCCCTTATCCACAGCGCCACACCGCCCTACATTCTATCCCTTATCCACAGCGCCACACCGCCCTACATTGTATCCCTCATCCACAGCGCCACACCGCCCTACATTGTATCCCTCATCCACAGCACCTCCCCACCCTACATTCTATCCCTTATCCACAGCGCCACACCGCCCTACATTCTATCCCTTATCCACAGCTCCACACCGCCCTACCTTGTATCCCTCATCCACAGCGCCACACCGCCCTACATTGTATCCCTCATCCACAGCACCTCCCCACCCTGCATTGTATTCCTCATCCACAGCGCAGCGCCACTCTACATTGTATCCCTCATCCACAGTGCAGCGCCACCCTACATTGTATCCCTCATCCACAGCGCTGCACCGCCCTACATTGTATCCCTCATCCACAGCACCTCCCCGCCCTACATTGTATCCCTCATCCACAGCACCGCGCCACCCTACATTGTATCCCTCATCCACAGCACCTCCCCGCCCTATATTGTATCCCTCATCCACAGCACCGCACCGTCCTACATTGTATCCCTCATCCACAGCACAGCGCCGTCCTACATTGTATTCCTCATCCACAGCACCGCACCACACTACATTGTATCCCTCATCCCCACAGCACCTCCCCGCCCTACATTGTATCCCTCATCCACAGCACCGCGCCACCCTACATTGTATCCCTCATCCACAGCACCATGCCGCCCTACCTTGTATCCCTCATCCACAGCACCATGCCATCCTACATTGTATCCCTCATCCACAGTATTGCTTCGCCCTACATTGTATCCCTCATCCACAGCTCCACACCGCCCTACATTCTATCCCTCATCCACAGCACCGCGCCACCCTACATTGTATCCCTCATCCACAGCACCATGCCGCCCTACCTTGTATCCCTCATCCACAGCACCATGCCGCCCTACCTTGTATCCCTCATCCACAGCACCATGCCATCCTACATTGTATCCCTCATCCACAGTATTGCTTCGCCCTACATTGTATCCCTATCCACAGCGCCACACCGCCCTACATTGTATCCCTCATCCACAGCACCGCCCTACATTGTATCCCTCATCCACAGCACCGCGCCGCCCTACATTGTATCGCTCATCCACAGCACCGCGCCGCCCTACATTGTATCCCTCATCCACAGCACCGCCCTACATTGTATCCCTTATCCACAGCACAATGCCGCCCTACCTTGTATCCCTCATCCACAGCACCGTGCTGCCCTACATTGTATCCCTCATCCACAGCACCGCCCTACATTGTATCCCTCATCCACAGCACCATGCCGCCCTACCTTGTATCCCTCATCCACAGCACCATGCCATCCTACATTGTATCCCTCATCCACAGTATTGCTTCGCCCTACATTGTATCCCTATCCACAGCGCCACACCGCCCTACATTGTATCCCTCATCCACAGCACCGCCCTACATTGTATCCCTCATCCACAGCACCGCGCCGCCCTACATTGTATCGCTCATCCACAGCACCGCGCCGCCCTACATTGTATCCCTCATCCACAGCACCGCCCTACATTGTATCCCTTATCCACAGCACAATGCCGCCCTACCTTGTATCCCTCATCCACAGCACCGTGCTGCCCTACATTGTATCCCTCATCCACAGCACCGCCCTACATTGTATCCCTCATCCACAGCACCATGCCGCCCTACCTTGTATCCCTCATCCACAGCGCCACACCGGCCTACATTGTATCCCTCATCCACAGCACCGCGCCGCCCTACATTGTATTCTTCATCCACAGCATCTCCCCGCCCTACATTGTATCCCTCATCCACAGCACCATGCCGCCCTACCTTGTATCCCTCATCCACAGCACCATGCCACCCTACATTGTATCCCTCATCCACAGCACAGCGCCGTCCTACATTGTATACCTCATCCACAGCACCGCACCACCCTACATTGTATCCCTCATCCACAGCACCGCGCCACCCTACATTGTATCCCTCATCCCCACAGCACCTCCCCGCCCTACATTGTAACCCTCATCCACAGCACCGCGCCACCCTACATTGTATCCCTCATCCACAGCACCATGCCATCCTACATTGTATCCCTCATCCACAGTATTGCTTCGCCCTACATTGTATCCCTCATCCACAGCTCCACACCGCCCTACATTCTATCCCTCATCCACAGCACCGCGCCACCCTACATTGTATCCCTCATCCACAGCACCATGCCGCCCTACCTTGTATCCCTCATCCACAGCACCATGCCGCCCTACCTTGTATCCCTCATCCACAGCACCATGCCATCCTACATTGTATCCCTCATCCACAGTATTGCTTCGCCCTACATTGTATCCCTATCCACAGCGCCACACCGCCCTACATTGTATCCCTCATCCACAGCACCGCCCTACATTGTATCCCTCATCCACAGCACCGCGCCGCCCTACATTGTATCGCTCATCCACAGCACCGCGCCGCCCTACATTGTATCCCTCATCCACAGCACCGCCCTACATTGTATCCCTTATCCACAGCACAATGCCGCCCTACCTTGTATCCCTCATCCACAGCACCGTGCTGCCCTACATTGTATCCCTCATCCACAGCACCGCCCTACATTGTATCCCTCATCCACAGCACCATGCCGCCCTACCTTGTATCCCTCATCCACAGCACCATGCCATCCTACATTGTATCCCTCATCCACAGTATTGCTTCGCCCTACATTGTATCCCTATCCACAGCGCCACACCGCCCTACATTGTATCCCTCATCCACAGCACCGCCCTACATTGTATCCCTCATCCACAGCACCGCGCCGCCCTACATTGTATCGCTCATCCACAGCACCGCGCCGCCCTACATTGTATCCCTCATCCACAGCACCGCCCTACATTGTATCCCTTATCCACAGCACAATGCCGCCCTACCTTGTATCCCTCATCCACAGCACCGTGCTGCCCTACATTGTATCCCTCATCCACAGCACCGCCCTACATTGTATCCCTCATCCACAGCACCATGCCGCCCTACCTTGTATCCCTCATCCACAGCGCCACACCGGCCTACATTGTATCCCTCATCCACAGCACCGCGCCGCCCTACATTGTATTCTTCATCCACAGCATCTCCCCGCCCTACATTGTATCCCTCATCCACAGCACCATGCCGCCCTACCTTGTATCCCTCATCCACAGCACCATGCCATCCTACATTGTAACCCTCATCCACAGTATTGCTTCGCCCTACATTGTATCCCTCATCCACAGCACCGTGCCGCCCTACATTGTATTCTTCATCCACAGCATCTCCCCGCCCTACCTTGTATCCCTCATCCACAGCACCATGCCATCCTACATTGTATCCCTCATCCACAGTATTGCTTCGCCCTACATTGTATCCCAAATCCACAGCGCCGCACCGCCCTACATTGTATCCCTCATCCACAGCGCCACACCGGCCTACATTGTATCCCTCATCCACAGCACCGCGCCGCCCTACATTGTATCCCTCATCCACAGCACCATGCCGCCCTACATTGTATCCCTCATCCCCTAACAAAACTAGACTGCGTGCTCAATCCCGCCTCCAAGACTTCTGCAGAGCAGCACCAGTCCTTCTGTATCCCCCCATAACTTGTAGTATGTCAGCTCGTTGGACCCGCACCCCTATTGTTTCCATCAGCTGATTACTATGTAACCGTGGTTCTGTAATTTTTGTACTTTTGTCTTTCTGTATTCCCCCTGTCTATGTAAGCGCTGCGGAATATGTTGGCGCTATACAAATCAAGATTATTATTTTTATGAACCATGCTGGTATAACCTGGGTATCTCTTGTATATAATTATATATTTACAGCTGGTATAGGTTACACATCTCCTGTATATAGTGATATGGAGCATGCTGGTATAACCTGGGGATCTCCTCTATATAATTATATATGTGCAGCTGGTATAAGTTATACATCCTGTATATAGCGATAGCATGTTGGTATAACCTGGGTATCCCCTGTATATAATTATATATGTACAGCTGGTATAAGTTATACATCTCCTCTATATAGTGATATGCAGCATGCTGGTATGACCTAGGTATCTCCCGTATATAATATATGTACAGCTGGTATAAGTTATACATCTCCTCTATATAGTGATATAGAGCATGCTGGTATAACCTGGGTATCCCCTGTATATAATTATATATGTACAGCTTTTATAAGTTATACATCTTCTGTATATAGTGATATGGAGCATGCTGGTATAACCTGGGTATCCCCTGTATATAATTATATATGTACAGCTGGTATAGGTTATACATCCTGTATATAGTGATATGGAGCATGCTGGTATAACCTGGGGATCTCCTGTATATAATTATATATGTACAGCTGGTATGCATTATACATCCTGTATACAGTGATATGGAGCATGCGGGTATAACCTGGGGATCTTCTGTATATAATTATATATGTATAGCTGGTATATGTTATATACAGGAGATGTATAAAGATATGGAGCATGCTGGTATAACCTGGGGATCTCCTGTATATAATTATATATGTACAGCTGGTATAAGTAATACATCTTCTGTATATAGTGATATACAGCATGCTGGTATAAGCTGGGGATCTCCTGTATATAATACATGTGCAGCTAGTATAAGTTATACATCTTCTGTATGTAGTGATATGGAGCATGCTGGTATAACCTGGGGATCTCCTGTATATAATATATGTACAGCGGGTATAAGTTATACCTCTCCTGTATATAGTGATATACAGCATGCTGGTATAACCTGGGTATTTCCTGTATATAATTATATATGTACAGCTGGTATAAGTTATACATCTTCTGTATGTAGTGATATGGAGCATGCTGGTATAACCTGGGGATCTACTTTATATAATTATATATGTACAGCTTGGTATAAGTTATACATCCTGTATATAGCGATATGGAGCATGCTGGTATAACCTGGGTATATCCTGTATATAATTATATATGTACAGCTGGTATAAATTATACATCCCCTATATATAGTCATATGGAGCATGCTGGTATAACCTGGGGATCTCCTCTATATAATTATATATGTGCAGCTGGTATAAGTTATACATCCTGTATATAGTGATATGGAACATGCTGGTATAACCTGGGGATCTCCTGTATAATTATATATGTACAGCTGGTATAAGTTATACATCTTCTGTATATAGTGATATGGGGCATGCTGGTATAACCTGGGTATATCCTGTATATAATTATATATGTACAGCTGGTATATGTCATACATCCCCTGTATATAGTGATATGGAGCATGCTGGTATAACCTGGGTATCTCCTGTATATAATTATATATGTACAGCTGGTATAAGTTATACATCCTGTATATAGTGATATGGAGCATGCTGGTATAACCTGGGGATCTCCTGTATATAATTATATATGTACAGCTGGTATAACCTGGGTAACTCCTGTATATAATTATATATGTACAGCTGGTATAAGTTATACATCTCCTGTATATAGTGATATGGAGCATGCTGGTATAACCTGGGGATCTCCTGTATATAATATATGTACAGCGGGTATAAGTTATACCTCTCCTGTATATAGTGATATACAGCATGCTGGTATAACCTGGGTATTTCCTGTATATAATTATATATGTACAGCTGGTATAAGTTATACATCTTCTGTATATAGTGATATGGGGCATGCTGGTATAACCTGGGTATATCCTGTATGTAATTATATATGTACAGCTGGTATATGTCATACATCCCCTGTATATAGTGATATGGAGCATGCTGGTATAACTTGGGGATCTCCTGTATATAATTATATATGTACAGCTGGTATAAGGTATACATCTCCTGTATATAGTGCGAGCGCTGAGGTTTTTTTCCCTTTTATCTCATTTATATCTTCCTCCTTCATGCCATGATCGGAGTTTCCCTCTAGTCGCTCTCTCTTATGAGATTGTTTACAGCACCTAGGAATATTCGTCTTTACCTGGGAATCAAGACCCCTCACCTACTACATTTTTCAGTATCCTTCCAGTGAGCGCCAAATCCTTACTCATCACTTCTCCTGTATATAGTGATATGGAGCATGCTGGTATAACCTGGGTATCTCCTGTATATAATTATATATGTACAGCTGGTATAAGTTATACATCTCCTGTATATAATGATATGGAGCATGCTCGTATAACCTGGGGATCTCCTGTATATAATTATATATGTACAGCTGGTATAAGTTATACATCTCCTGTATATAATGATATGGAGCATGCTGGTAGTTTTTTTAAATGTGGTTCAAAAATGCAGCAAAAACCATGAACAGCAGAAGGGGCTACAAACAAACATTCATGTAGTCCAGGAAATTAGCCATGTCTGCCAAGTGGCTAGATCAGAGGTTCCCAAACTTTTTTACCCCGTAGACCTCATGCTGATTGTTTTGTTTTCCGTAGCCCCCCTGCCTGTTTCATACTGAATTTTCCTTAGCTTATTAGAGTCACATGAGTTTCACAGCAGACACGGCGCGGACACGGTGCAGGCACGGACATGGCGCAGGCACATCGCAGACACGGCGCAGGCACGTCGCAGACACGGCGCAGGCACGTCGCAGACACGGCGCAGGCAAGGCGCAGGCACGGCACGGACACGGCGCAGACACGGCGCAGGCAAGGCGCAGGCACGGCACGGACACGGCGCAGACACGGCGCAGGCACGTCGCAGGCACGTCGCAGACACGGCGCAGGCACGGCGCAGACACGGCACGGACACGGCGCAGGCACGGACACGGCGCAGACACGGCACGGACACGGCACGGACACGGCTCACTTAGAGGGGTTTTTGTAAAGGGGATAATTGTAAAAAAAGAAAAACATGAACAATTTGTATTCAGATCTTTGTTGAAAAGACACAAAATAAAGTAAATATTTGGATTTGGAGCAAAACAAATCAGAACCCAGTAAAATGTTTGCATAAAACTTATACGCAAATAAAGGGAGGGCCGCGCCGGAGGGCCGCGCCGGAGGGCCGCGCCGGAGGCTCCGAGAGAAACTGTTCAACATTCTTTTTTTCGTAAGAAGATTGGTGCTGCGCTAAAATATGCCGTAATGCGGGATCAGCCACGGGCGGGCGATGCGTCGCTGCCGGCATGAAAACCTGTGAGAACCTGCATGAACGTAGCGCACCACAAAGCAGATGGGTAGAGTTCGCGCAAAACCTCTGGGGCTCCAGCAGATCACGTGAAAACGACGTGCAGTAAACTTCATATTAAATCCGCGGCTGCGCGGGTCTGCGGTGTCCATCGCCAGGGCCAAGACGTTTAGCGCGATCTCTGCATAAACAATGAGGTATCAAGGCGGTCAGTAATGTCTCTGCCTATTCTAAGGATTATGGCATTTACAGGACGCCTAAATGCTGATGATGGTCTGCCTCAATGGGGTCCGCTCACAGGGACCCCCATTTACATCTCAGGCACCCCCAAATGTTTTTATTGCTAACATGGAGCCCCAGAAAGTCAAAATGGACCTCTGGGGTCCATATAGACCACTTTGGGAACCTCTGGGCTACATACTGGATGCAAATGTGTATTGCAGCTGTATGCAGCGCAGTTCAGGTACTGTTACCATGCGGCGGCAGTGTGCGGGGTCCCGCGGTTGAAGCGTGTCCCCCTGGCTTGTTGTCCGGCTGCCGGGGACGCGGGTGCCTGGCATGGTGCTGGTGGCACGGGCGCACCTGTGAGTGCAGCTGCCATGCACGAGCTCCCTTTTATGATGCTCTGTTGGGAGTTGGCTGTCTCCCTCTCTTTGCCCCTCGGCGGAGGCTTTTGTTTGAAGGTCGGGCAGAGACTTGCAATCACTGCCAGTTATTGGTTTCCCTCAGTGTGCTAGCTACTCTGCCTCTGTTGGTCTCCTGCTTCTGTCATCTTGTCTGCTATACTTTGCTATTATCTGCCAGGTTTTTCCATCTGCCTCAGTTCTGCTTAGTATTGTTCGTGTTGGTTATTTACATCTGCTTTTTCTGTCGGTATTCTACCCTTTCCATCCAGGTACGCCAGCGTCCCTTTTCGGTCCCTAGTGAGAGTAGGGACCGCCGCCCAGTTGCCCGCCTGGGGTTAGCCAGGAGTGGAGGCAAGCAGGCAGGGACAGGGGTTGTGGGTGAGATCTAGGGCCCCGGGGCTGGCGTATCACGGGTAGTATACCGTAACATAATAACTGGCCCTTAAGATTGCTCTCCAATGGAGGCCATGAGTGCCCTCACAAGTCAGTTGCAGGACTTAGTGGTCGTGATCCAAGACCTGTCTGGTCGTATGGTGGCCCAGGAGCAGCGGGAGTTAGTGCATGTTTCTACCGCCCCTTCTATTCCTAAGCCCAAGTGTCCGCTTCCTGAGGTGTTTTCAGGGGAGAGGAGCAAGTTTTTTGGTTTTTCAGCAGACATGTAGATTGTTTTTTTTGGATGCGGCCCCGCCCCTCCATCACAGAATCCCAGAAAGTTGGATTGATGATGTCCTTACTTCAGGTTTCCCCCCAGACATGGGCCTACTCCTTACCTGAGAGTTCTTCTTGCCTGCAGTCAGTTGAACTTGGAGGTATTTTTGATGAGCCGAATGGTGCAGGGTTGGCGGTATCCCATCTCATGTCTCTACGTCAGGGGCAGCAGTGGGTAGAGGACTATTGCTCTAAATTTAGACAGTATGCAGGTGAAACCTCTTGGAATGATAGCGCCCTTAAAGATGTGCTCTTGTTGGGTCTTTCTGACGCTGTCAATGATCTACTCATTTCTCATCCCGTGACACTCAATGATGCGATGGAATTGGTAGTCAAGGCTGACAGGAGGCTGAGATTTAGAAAAGAGGAACGTCAGGCCCGTAAGGCTAGGGAATCCGGCAGACCCACTTTCCCCTCTCCCATGCCAACTTCTGGTGCCGAGCCTATGGAAGTGGACCAGCTAAGTCCCGAGGAACGGTGACGGTTCCGGATGACTCACCGTCTCTGCCTCTACTGTAGGGAAGCCGGACATCGTGTAGCGACCTGTCCTCAGAAGCGGATGCAACATCAGTCTGAACCGGCGGAAAACTTCAGATCCTAGGCGATCTTTGGTAGGATCGCCTAGGTTCACAGGTACTCCCTAAGTTGTTGGTGCCTTGTCAGGTTGGTTTCCGGAATTTCACTCGGTCCGGTCAAGCTTTTATTGATTCAGGTGCTGCCGCCAATTTGGTTAGTTTAAGTTTTGTCAGACCTCTGATGACTGAATTCTCAGCGTTAAAGATCCCCATACGCTTCACCAGTATTGATTCTGCCCCTCTGTCTGCAGGGGTTGTACAATGGAGGACTCCCATGTTACTGCTCACTGTGGGTGTTCTCCATTCTGAGAATCTGTTGTTCTTGGTAATGGAAAGGATGTCCGTTGATGTAGTGCTTGGTATGCCCTGGTTGGACATACCAAGCACTACACTCGGGAGTTGACACATTGGGGGTTGCCCTGTCATAGTCACTTAGCTGCTATATCCGTGTGTTCAGCAGATATACTTATTCCTGAGTATTTCTCTGATTTTCATGATGTATTCTCCAAGAACCTGTCTGAGACTTTGCCCCCCCCCCCCCCCCCCTAGGAAGTGGGACTCTGGTATTTGATCCCTGACAGTCCCATCCCTAAGGGAGCCATTTTCAATTTGTCGGGGCGTGAGCATGAAGCCCTTAAGTCCTATATGTCAGAGTCTCTGGCCAAACGACATATCAGGCCGTCCAGTTCCCCTGCCGGGGCAGGTCTCTTCTTTGTAGAGAAGATGGATAGGACATTGAGGCCTTGTGTGGATTATCGGGCTTTGAATAAAATTACAGTGAAGACCCAGTGCTCCTTGCCCCTGATGCCTGATTTATTGAATCAGGTGGTAGGGGCCCAGTGGTTTTCCAAATTGGACTTAGGGTGGGCTTACAATTTTATTTGCATCCAAAAGGGAGATGAGTGGAAGACCGCGTTCAACACCTCGTTCAGACATTTTGAATGTCTGGTCATGCCTTTTGGACTCTGTAATGCCCCCGCTGTGTTTCAGGGTCTTATGAACGCGGTCTTCCATGAATTCTTGGGGGTGTTTCTGGTCATCTATCTTGATGACATTCTGGTGTACTCCCCAGACTGGGACTCACATGCAGCACCTGAGGCTGGTTCTGACCCGTTTGCGTGAGTAACAACTTTTTGTCAAGTTGGAGAAATGCATTTTTGGTCCTAAACAAGTGTCTTTCCTTGGTTATGTGATTTCACCCACGGAGATTCAAATGGAGTCTGATAAAGTGGCAGCAATCTCCCAATGGGTCAGACCAGATAACCTGAAGGCTCTCCAGCGGTTTTTAGGTTTTGCTAACTTCTACCGTAGTTTCATTAACAATTATTCTGTTATTGCTCAACCCCTGACCGATCTGACCAAGAAGTGGGCCGACTTGGTAAGATGGTCGCCTGAGGCCCTAGAGGCTTTTAGTCTGCTGCCCCGGTGCTAGTACAGCCTGACGTGCGGCGACCGTTCTTTATTGAGGTCAATGCGTCTGAGGTGGGGGCGGGGGCTGTATTGTCTCAGGAAGTCAGTGGGAGACCTGGGTGTAGTCCATGTGCATCCTTGTCGTGGAAGTTCAGTTTGGCAGAACGTAACTACGACGTGGGTAATCGTGAGTTATTAGCGATTAAGTGGGCTCTAGAAGAGTGGCGTCACCATCTTGAGGGGGCAAGGCATCCCATTACCGTGTATACTGATCATAAAAACTTGGTATATCTCGCCAATGCTAAGAGACTCACAGCTCGGCAGGCCAGGTTAACCTCGTCATTACATATATTCCAGGGGAGAAGAACGTGAAGGCAGACGCTCTCTCACGGAGTTTCGGTTCGCCGGAAAGTGAGACAGTGGCTCCCGAGAATATCTTGGCCCCTGGGGTGGTGGTGGCAGCTGTAGAATCTGATCTTGTTCATCATCTACGGAGTTGTCAGCAGGATGCTCCCCTGGGGGTGCCGGAGGGCAGATGGTTTGTGCCAGAGACCTTGCGTCTTAGAGTCATTAAAGAGTCTCACTCATCTGTTCTCGCAGGCCATCCGGGGGTTCAGGGGACTCTGGGTCTTTGTTATAGACACTACTGGTGGCCAGGCATGTCCCGGGAGATCCGCGACTTTGTTAAGGGATGCTCTGTCTGTACACGCAGTAAAAGTCGTTGTCCGGAGGGGCCTCTGAGACCGTTACCGGTGCCTTTTGGTCCGTGGTTGCATTTATCGGTAGATTTTATCACCGATCTACCTGAGTCTCAGAAGTTCACCACTATCCTAGTTGTTGTAGACCGTTTCTCAAAGATGTCACATTTTGTGGCGTTAAAGAAGCTTCCTTCTGCGATAGAATTTTCCAAGATTTTTGTAACAGAAATCACTCGCCTACATGGGGCTCCCGAGAACATCGTATCTGATCGCGGGGTTCAGTTTGTTGCGCAGTTTTGGCGAGCTTTCAGCAGAAACCTGGGAGCGTCGCTTTCCTTCTCGCAGCATTCCACCTGCAGACTAATGGTCAGACTGAGCGGAAGAACCAGGATTTAGTGCAATATTTACGGCTGTTTGCCAGTGAGAGGGTTCATCAGTGGGCAGAGTTCCTGCCGCTGGCAGAGTTTGCACTAAACAACCGTACTTGTTCCTCCACTGGGGTGTCTCCATTCCTGTGTGTATACGGTCAGCATCCTCGCTTCCTTACAGCGATCCCTACTCCGTCTGCCTGTCCTGCAGCTGATGTCCCCACAGGTGCGCTGCAGGGGGTATGGTAAGGAGTACAGAAGTACCTGGAAGCATCGGGGCCCCGTATGCCGTTTCGTAGTGGGAGGAGTCTGTCCGTATCTGAACCTTACAGGATGGGACGGAAGGTATATTTGTTGTATAGAAATCTCAAATTGAAGGTTCAATCTTTAAAACTGGCGCCGCAATACATGGATCCCTTTGTCATCATACGGGTAGTAAACCCGCTTGCTTATGAACTTGATTTGCTACATGGAGGGTTCACAGGGTTTTTCATAAGTCATTATTGAAACCTTCTGTCCCTTCGGTGGCCCCATAATGTTCTATTGGTGATATACGAGGGCTGCTGATAAGTCTTTGGCTTTGTGTTCTTGTTTCTATGGTAACGGATGTTACATCACATGACAGCCTTATGTGTCTAATATATGTGTTTGTAGCTTATGGCAACAATGATCTCAGCACCCAGGAAAACAACATGGCGGAGTCTAAGGCGATAGTCACAGCCAATCAGAGCAGAGGAGTAGTCGGCGCAGGATATCCATAGTGATATGTGGCAAACATCGGGGGTCAATGCCCTTCATACTCTACAGTTATGGACTGGGGGCCACTTTAGCCCCAATGATGGGGAACGTCCTGGACAACCGAGAGGGGTTGTTGTTCCGGAGATCGCCGATGCTGCGCACAACCTCATACTGGAGAATCGGCCGGCTGCAGGAATATCCGCCATCATGGGGGCTTCTGGTGAACATGTTTGTGTCATCATCCATGAAGAAGACATCTGCACAGTGGGTCCCCAAATGTCTGACAACAGATCAGAAAAGCATGGAGTGACAACTTCCCGGTCCATCTGTCAGCGTTTACGGACTGATGAGAACTTCCTGGACCGACTGGTCACTATGGAGGAGACCTGGATTTATGTGTATGACCCTGAAACCAAGGAGCAGTCAAAAGGGTGGAGGCCCAGTGGTTGTCAGCCACTAAGATGATGGCGTCTGTGTACAGATATATACAGCCACCACTAGGGGGAGCTCACTACATACAGATATATACAGCCACCACTAGGGGGAGCTCACTACATACAGATATATACAGCCACCACTAGGGGGAGTTCACTATATACAGATATATACAGCCACCACTAGGGGGAGCTCACTACATACAGATATATACAGCCACCACTAGGGGGAGCTCACTACATACAGATATATACAGCCACCACTAGGGGGAGCAGTCAGAGAGTGGAGGCCCAGTGGTTCTCAGCCACTAAGGAGATGGCGTCTGTGTACAGATATATACAGCCAACACTAGGGGGAGCTCACTACATACAGATATATACAGCCACCACTAGGGGGAGCACACTACATACAGATATACACAGCCACCACTAGGGGGAGCTCACTACATACAGATATACACAGCCACCACTAGGGGGAGCTCATTACA
Source organism: Eleutherodactylus coqui (assembly GCF_035609145.1). Taxonomy (NCBI): domain Eukaryota; kingdom Metazoa; phylum Chordata; class Amphibia; order Anura; family Eleutherodactylidae; genus Eleutherodactylus; species Eleutherodactylus coqui. The sequence continues at coordinate 648,957 of NC_089847.1, read as the reverse complement.
TACAGATATATACAGCCACCACTAGGGGGAGCTCACTACATACAGATATATACAGCCACCACTAGGGGGAGCTCACTACATACAGATATATACAGCCACCATTAGGAGGAGCTTACTACATACAGATATATATAGCCACCACTAGGGGGAGCAGTCAGAGAGTGGAGGCGCAGTGGTCCTCAGCCACTAAGGTGATGACGTCTGTGTTTTGGGATAAGGAGGGCCTGCTGCTAGTGGACGACCTTCACAATGGTTCCACCATCAATGCAAGGGATTACATTGAACGTTTGGACCAATTGAAGGCAGCTCTGAAGGCCAAAAGGCGCAGCAAGCTGTCCAAAGGAATCTTGTTCCTGCAAGACAACGCCTCCGCTCACACTGCACAAGCGACCACGGCAAAACGGGTGGAGCTAGGCTTCCCGCTGGTTGACCACCCACCTATTCACCAGATCTAGCTCCCTCCGACTATCATCTCTTTCCAGAAGAAACACCTCAAGGGGACCGCATGTCACCCCATTTCTGATGCCATGGCTGCTACGGATGACTGGTCTGAGGTACAACCCAAATCCTTCTTGCTGCACGGCTTACAGAACTTGTGATACCGATGTAAGAAGTGTGTTGGCATCAGTGGAGAGGATGTGGAAGAAATGGAAAGTGTCATCTTCCTATCTCATTTCTTACTGTATAAAGCCAAAAACTTACCAGCAGCCCCTCGTATATGATGACCGGGCATGGAGGTGTTATAATGCTGTGGCTGACCATTATCCTGTTACCTCTTGGAAGCCGCCATTAGAGGAACACATGTGGCTGCAGGATGTGCTGAACATATCGCTGAGCTGTCATTGTCCCTCGTACCACCACTAGGGGTGACCAACTGTCATATGCGATGACCCCAGACCATCATGCCAGCAGGTGGCAGGATTGAGCATCGTCAGCGCCCAAACTAAACCTGGATTCATCGCTTAAAGAAACCCTGGGTCCCCTCCGTAACATCCAGTTTCATCGTTCACAACATCACTGAGAACAGAGGCAACGGTTTGTGTCCTTCAGCCATGCGCCAGGAAATGGTTCTGACAGACACAGGGGTGTAAGGATGGCGGCCCCAATCTCTGGATTGTAGACAACAAAACAGTTGGAGCTGCTGGTCCTTGTAAGATGATCAGAGGATCCGCTCTACTGGTGGTCTGTAGGGGGCATCCTGAGCCCGGTCACCGTGTGTGCCCTCACCCATCCACTGGTCCCAACACCTTCTAACAGTCTGGTCAGACGATCCGCTCTACTAGTGGTCTGTAGGGGGCATCTTGAGCCCAGTCATCTTGTATGCCCACATCCACTGCTCCCAACACCTCCTAACAGTCTGGTCAGATGCTCCTCTCTACTGGTGGTCTGTAGGGGGTTCCTGAGCCCGGTCACCTTGTGTGCCCCCACCCACTGGTCCCAACACCTCCTAACAGTCTGGTCAGATGCTCCTCTCTACTGGTGGTCTGTAGGGGGCATCCTGAGCCCGGTCACCTTGTGTGCCCCCATCCACTGGTCCCAACACTCCCTAACAGTCTGGTCAGACGTTCCTATCTAGTGGTGGTCTGTAGGGGGCGTCCTGAGCCTAGTCACCTTGTGTGCCCCCATCCACTGGTCCCAACACACCCTAACAGTCTGGTCGAAATTCCTCTTTACTGGAGGTCTGTAGGGGGTGTCCTGAGCCCGGTCACCTTGTGTGCCCTCACCCATCCACTGTTCTCAACACCTCCTAACAGTCTGGTCAGACGTTCCTCTCTACTGGTGGTCTGTAGGGGGCATCCTGAGCCCAGTCCGGACAGTGGAGGACAATTTGTTGATATGACCATCCAGCTTCTCACACCCCAATAATGCGCCCCCGTCTGGTAAATGGGTGAAATCTCTTCTCTGCGTCGTAGAGGCGTCTAATGGCCAACAAGCTCTACAAGCGGAAGAAGAGGTCACTACACACAAGGAGCCTCAGAGAGCCTCTTATAGGCCAAGGGGGGAACTGCTTTTAGGGCCTCTGGTGACAAGACCGTCCATCTAATCACCACAACTCTCATCATTTACAGATCTGCCTGAGAGGGAACTGTACTCCGGGTTCTGCAGGAAAACGTTCTGCACTTTAGGTCTTGTACATTTTTGGAAAGCAGAAGTGATCTGTGTGGACGCCCACATTTCACTGGAAAGAAATAATGAAATTTCACGTTCTTATGAATGTCTAGGAACTGAGAGCTTAAACTACAAACATCACACAGCCAAACCCCAAACCTCCATCCTAACCCCAACTCCCCGAGCCTAATCCCAACCCCCTAGTCTAGCCCCAACCCCCCATCCTAACCCCAACTCCCCATCTAACCCCAACCCCCCCGCCTAACCCCAACTCCCCCAGCCTAATCCCAATCCCCTAGTCTAACCCCAACCCCCATCTAACCCCAACCCTCCATCCTAACCCCAACCCTCCATCCTAACCCCAACCCTCCATCCTAACCCCAACCCTCCATCCTAACCCCAACCCTCCATCCTAACCCCAACTCCCCATCTAACCCCAACCCCCCATCCTAACCCCAACCCTCCATCTAACCCCAACCCTCCATCCTAACCCCAACCCCCCATCTAACCCCAACCCTCCATCTAATCCCAACCCTCCATCCTAACCCCAACTCCCCATCTAACCCCAAACCTCCATCCTAACCCCAACTCCCCGAGCCTAATCCCAACCCCCTAGTCTAACCCCAACTCCCCCGCCTAACCCCAACTCCCCCAACCCTCCATCTAACCCCAACCCTCCATCTAACCCCAACTCCCCATCTAACCCCAACTCCCCCAGCCTAACCCCAACTCCCGAGCCTAATCCCAACCCCCAAGTCTAGCCCCAACCCTCCATCCTAACCCCAACTCCCCATCTAACCCCAACCCCCCATCCTAACCCCAACTCCCCCAGCCTAATCCCAACCCTCTAGTCTAGCCCCAACCCCCCATCCTATCCCCAAACGCCCATCTAACCCCAACCCCCCAGCCTAATCCCAATCCCCTAGTCTAACCCCAACCCGTTCCACCACAATCCAAGTATTTCTTTGCTCATCTATTAAATATATGTGAGAGTGACTGAAGCGCTCGCCTCCGTTTCCGTCGCTCTTCCCACTTTTTACATGAATCTTGAAGGCTGCAGAGAAATGTAGTGACATCGTGTGGAATCTCTGCCGGCGGCCACATTTATTGTCACCCCGTGACACCCCAAACACAGATATAACAAATGTCTGAATGTCATTTTTAGGGGTCCTGATGGAGGAACGGACACCTGCCTGTATTTCTGGGCATTGGTGACAGTTCTTGGGATAAATCTGTAAGATTTCAGTTCCGTCATTTAGAACGACTCAACCAGGCAAAATAAATACTTAAACACAAAAAGTTCCCTACAAAAACCACCGAAAGTCAAGCGCTGATGATGAGAGAGAGTTACCATCTGTCACACTTCTGTTGGGACATCGGCTGAAATCCACGGTGTTAGCTAATCGCTGGAGAAATCCGAGGCTCTGCGACTCCCACTTCCCTCGCAGGGTTAACGGTTTCACATCCATTATCACCCCCAGAGGAACACGTTCATCATGTGACGTCTGCAGAAGATTCGCCGGCGCTTTCCTTCCTTTTTATTTTTAATACTGAGACGAAGTGAAATGAAGGATTTCCTCCACATACACATAAATGGCCGCCATGTCACAAGCAGGAGCTCCGCGACCACCGAGCCTCGTGCACAGACTCCCCGAGTGGCCGCCATGTCACAAGCAGGAGCTCCGCGACCACCAAGCCTCATGCAGACTCCCCGAGTGGCCGCCCTGTCACAAGCAGGAGCTCCGCGACCACCGAGCCTCATGCAGACTCCCCGAGTGGGCGCCATGTCACAAGCAGGAGCTCCGCGACCACCGAGCCTCGTGCAGACTCCCCGAGTGGGCGCCATGTCACAAGCAGGAGCTCCGCGACCACCGAGCCTCATGCAGACTCCCCGAGTGGGCGCCATGTCACAAGCAGGAGCTCCGCGACCACCGAGCCTCGTGCAGACTCCCCGAGTGGGCGCCATGTCACAAGCAGGAGCTCCGCGACCACCGAGCCTCATGCAGACTCCCCGAGTGGCCGCCATGTCACAAGCAGGAGCTCCGCGACCACCGAGCCTCATGCAGACTCCCCGAGTGGCCGCCATGTCACAAGCAGGAGCTCCGCGACCACCGAGCCTCATGCAGACTCCCCGAGTGGCCGCCATGTCACAAGCAGGAGCTCCGCAACCACCGAGCCTCATGCAGACTCCCCGAGTGGCCGCCATGTCACAAGCAGGAGCTCCGCGACCACCGAGCTGCGTGCGCAGATTTCCCGTGTGGCCGCCATGTCACAAGCAGGAGCTCTGCGACCACCGAGCCTCGTGCACAGAATCCCCGAGTGGCCGCCATGTCACAAGTAGGAGCTCCGCGACCACGAGCCTCATGCAGACTCCCCGAGTGGCCGCCATGTCACAAGCAGGAGCTCTGCTACCACCGAGCCTCATGCAGACTCCCCGAGTGGCCGCCATGTCACAAGCAGGAGCTCTGCGACCACCGAGCCTCATGCAGACTCCCCGAGTGGCCGCCATGTCACAAGCAGGAGCTCCGCGACCACCGAGGCTCATGCAGACTCCCCGAGTGGCCGCCATGTCACAAGCAGGAGCTCCGCGACCACCGAGCCTCATGCAGATTCCCCGTGTGGCCGCCATATCACAAGCAGGAGCTCCGCGACCACCGAGCCTCATGCAGACTCCCCGAGTGGCCGCCATGTCACAAGCAGGAGCTCCGCGACCACCGAGCCTCATGCAGATTTCCCGCGTGGCCGCCATGTCACAAGCAGGAGCTCCGCGACCACCGAGGCTCATGCAGACTCCCCGAGTGGCCGCCATGTCACAAGCAGGAGCTCCGCGACCACCGAGCCTCATGCAGATTTCCCGCGTGGCCGCCATGTCACAAGCAGGAGCTCCGCGACCACCGAGCCTCGTGCAGACTCCCCATTTGGCTGCAAACAGTTTCATTCTTCTTCTCACACAATTGCTCAAGATGAACAAAAAATCAATTAAGAGCGCAAGGCTGTCCGGTACGCGGCGCGGCCGAGGTGCTGCGTGACGCAAGTGATGGACGTGCAGGGGGCGGTCTTGTGTCAGGCTACCCGCAGCGTCCTGCTCTCCCTCCATCACACTTTATTAGCGCACATGGCGGTTTGTGAGAGGATTTTGTATTCAGATGCAACATCGTGCGCTGAGAAATCCCAGAATATCTCTGTACCCCCGCTTCAGCCGCAGAACTTTCCGGAATGCCGCTAGTCAGGCACATTTCTCGTAGAACGAATGTCCGCCATATAAATCCACACAATCAGGTTAATAGCGAACGTTCCTCGCTCTGAACATGAGAATCGCTCATTGGGTTCGTCTAACGGCCGTCCTCAGGCTTTCCAGCCACATTCTACAATTGCGCAGGATCAGAAGCGAGCGCGCAGAATACGGGAAATCAAAACCACCAAGTATGAGTGATGAAACTTCTGACTAAATGGCAGCGCTGCATTACTGGGCGTATCGTACGCAGCCCTTGTATGAAGCGCTGTCCGGTCGCAGGCATTGAACAGAGCGGGGAGTCCTGAGCATGCGCAGCGCCAATCACAGCCCGTACGCAGTCCGCAGAGCGTATGGGCGGTAATGAGTACAATGCTGCGGGATACTAGCAGCGCTCTATGCTTACGCCCGTACGAACGAGTGCTTGTACTGCGGATCGCTGAACACGAGCGCATGTGTATAACGCAGCAGTTTACACGCTCGCTGGCATGCGCAGTCTGACTTTTTAAAATTTCCCGCTCTCTCGCTCAGCGACATTGTGTATACACGCCGCACGTAGCAACGGAATCGCGAGTATACAGCGTTTATTACACTTCCGCAGCGAACCATAGCGCTACTGCTTGTAAAGCACAATACAAACCGCTGGTCGGAATGTACTTTAATGGACTCCATGACATCTTACACGACTGCACATCATGCGTGTAACACGCGATGAGATTAGACGTGGGAGCCTGCGCTCATACTGAGGGGGCGGCTGCTTAGTACTTGTGCACAGTTAAGCATATACAGGATGTCGGGCCACGCGGTACATGTAGTGCAGCATGCAGGCTTACAACCTATTAGTGGAGTCCAGCGGGCCGCCCCACACCTCATAGGTGAACCTCACCGGCCCCCCAGACCCCCGGTGTGCACAGCCGCACTGCACCTCATAGGTAACCCGCACCGACCCCCTAGACCCCCGGTGTGCACAGCCGCACTGCACCTCATGGGTGAACCGCACCGGCCCTCTAGACCCCCGGTGTGCACAGCCGCACTGCACCTCATAGGTAACACACACCGACCCCCCGAACCCCCGGTGTGCACAGCCGCACTGCACCTCATAGGTAACCTGCACCGGCCCCCCAGACCCCCGGTGTGCACAGCCGCACTGCACCTCATAGGTAACCTGCACCGACCCCCCAGACCCCCGGTGTGCACAGTCACACCGCACCACCTAGCGTTTACAGCCGCACTGCACCTCATAGGTAACCCACACCGACCCCCCAGACCCCTGGTGTGCACAGCCGCACTGCACCTTATAGGTAACACACACCGACCCCCCAGACCCCCGGTGTGCACAGCCGCACTGCACCTCATAGGTAACCCACACCGACCCCCCAGACCCCCGGTGTGCACAGCCGCACTGCACCTCATAGGTAACCCACACCGACCCCCCAGACCCCCGGTGTGCACAGCCGCACTGCACCTCATAGGTAACCCACACCGACCCCCCAGACCCCTGGTGTGCACAGCCGCACTGCACCTTATAGGTAACACACACCGACCCCCCAGACCCCCGGTGTGCACAGCCGCACTGCACCTCATAGGTAACCCACACCGACCCCCCAGACCCCCGGTGTGCACAGCCGCACTGCACCTCATAGGTAACTTGCACCGACCCCCCAGACCCCGAGTGTGCACAGTCACACCGCACCACCCAGCGTTTACAGCCGCACTGCACCTCATAGGTAACCCACACCGACCCCCCAGACCCCCGGTGTGCACAGCTGCACTGCACCTCATAGGTAACCCGCACCGGCCCTCTAGACCCCAGTGTTCACAGCTGCACTGCACCTTATAGGTAACCCGCACCGACCCCCCAGACCCCGAGTGTGCACAGTCACACCGCACCACCCAGCGTTTACAGCCGCACTGCACCTCATAGGTAACCCACACCGACCCCCTAGACCCCCGGTGTGCACAGCCGCACTGCACCTCATAGGTAACCCGCACCGACCCCCCAGATCCCCGGTGTGCACAGCTGCACTGCACCTCATAGGTAACCCGCACCGACCCCCCAGATCCCCGGTGTGCACAGCTGCACTGCACCTCATAGGTAACCCACACCGGCCCCCCAGACCCCCGAGTCTGCACAGCTGCACTGCACCTTATAGGTAACCCGCACCGACCCCCCAGACCCCGAGTGTGCACAATCACACCGCACCACCCAGTGTTAACAGCCGCACTGCACCTCATAGGTGAACCACACCGGACCCCCTGACCCTCATTGTTCACAGCCACACCGCACCCCCCCCCCCCTTCCCCAGACATCGAGTGTTCACAACCACACTGCACCTCGTAGGGGAGCCACAACGGATCCCCTGGACCCCAGTGTTCACAGCCACACTGCACTGCATAGGTGAACCGCACTGCATCCCCGGACCCCCAGTGTTCACAGCCGCACTGCACCTCAGCCTCTGTTTTCTGTGGATTCTGCACGGCTAGACTCCATTGAAGTCAACGGAGATATCCGACCCGCAGCCCATTTGGAATTAACATGGTGGATGGGCCGCGGGTATCTGCATCATCACTAAGCAGCGGCGCAGGAAATACAAACAACCCAAACTGCACTGTGCATGGCCGACGGCGAGCCGGAAGGCTCCGGCACACTTGGGGTTTTTCTTGCGCGTTGTTTTTCATGCGATTGTCAATGGGACTTTCTAATGCTAAAAACGCATCACACAAAAACCGCGAAGCGCCAACCGGCGACATGTTATTAACATTAGAAAGTCCCACTGACAATCGCGTGTAAAACACAAGTGTGCCGGAGCCTAATGCAGATTAGTCAGGGATCCGTTGGGGCCCGCCGCCCGTGTGCAGCAGTGTTTCAGGAGCTTCTCTCTTCCTGAGATGGCTGATAGCACAGAACAATAGTCGCATTCACCTGTCTCACGCTACCCTCCCCGAGCCTGATAATGGCTGATAACAGGGAGAAATAGTCTAGATTCTCCCCAATCTGAAATGACTGGAGGTGCTGAGGGACCTTCCACACAACAGCTTTGTGGAATATGTTGTTTGGGAATTGCGCACCAAAGTCCTCGCGGCCGACCGCAGATTCTGCTATATTCAATCCGCACGTTAGCGCTGTGCCTGCCGCTGCGGAGGATTCTGTGCGTGTGAGCGGTCCCTAGAGGCATCAGACTGCAATTACAGGTCATCCCTTGGATAGGGGGCAACTCGCTGATTGTGGGGGTCTCACGTCCCATTCTGCCTGTCGCTTCTTCCCCCGGAGTGACAGCAGCATGAAGACTGCGCTGGCTGAGCACATCAATGGCGCTGCAATAGCCGAGCGGGTGCCACTAAGAGAATGGACAACCAGCGCTGCATTCAGTCTCTTTGGGGGTGCAGTAACCCACAGTGAGGAGGACGGGGTCACGAGACCCCAAGAATCAGCAAGTTATCCCCGTCCTTTAGATAACTTGTAAACTTGGTGAAACCCCTTTAAATTGCATACAAATGATCCACAGTTTGCCTCTTGCTGGTCTGAAATGCCTGATGCCAGAGAACAATAGCGCATGGTAGCTAATATAATAGAGAATATAATGCGCTGTTCGGAGAGATTGGCTGCAGTGTATATGAAGGGTTTCCTGGGGACCGGTGTTATCTACAGGCGGAGAGACTCCTTCAGCTCTGCTACATCTGAGAGCGGCTGGGGCTCTGCTGCCACCTTGTGGAGACATCAGGCCAGTGCCGGATGGAGGAGTCTTCCTGGCACCTGTTATGGGGCAAACGCCGTCCATTGGAGCAGCAGATCTTCACCTCCGCAACGATGCAACTAATTGGCTGCAGTGAAGCGGCGAAGATCCGCATCCAAATCCACAAACACGGATTTACTCTGATCACCCAAAGAGGCGCCGCAGGAGCTTTCCCACGGGACGGAACGCTCCGCAGAACGCAGATGCCGATTTTGTCAATTAGTGCGGATTTTGATGTCCTTAACTGCGGAACGTCTCGTGTCCTTTCTGCAGACTTTAATTGCAGAATTCCCTCTGCCTTATGTACGTCCGCCACAACAATCCCGCAGACGGCCTTCATTCCGCGCAGGAAGCTTCTCCGCTGCTCACCCTGAGCTCACGGTTTTGAAGTAAAGGCGAGGGGAATTGAACAGATGCCAAACTGAAGCCCTAAAGGCCATCGTGACGCAGAAATGTGCGCCGACGGATTGTGTCAGCAAGGTCTCTTATGTATCAGTTATAACAGAAACCAGAAATGAACTGCGGCGCGGAGCCGGCATGGAGGCACACGGACGGCCAAGATGTGCCTAATTCAGGAGCAGGACACAAGCGGCGGCAGCGGATACCGGTAGTAATCCCACCTTTATTAGACATAGTTCAGAAACACACAAAAGACACGAAAACATTAAAGCCCCGCCTACTGCGGCACAGCGCCCCATGACCGCGAAGAATAAGATATCAACATATTGGGAGCGCTGCGGGCGTTACGGGCGAAGGATATATATATCCACGCTCTCATATAAGACCGATCGCCCCCCGCATCGGATATCCTGCAAAACACTAAACCTGCAGGGAGTCGCTGTGTAGCCCCTCGCATGGCTGCAAGACCCCTCAACCCTGCGGTTACACTAGCGTGGACTCCATGCAGGTTTATGTCCG